>NC_048424.1:17668625-17711057 GCF_013103735.1 Etheostoma cragini
CATGGCAAGGAATCTTCTCAAGTTTGGCTTTGATAGAATTTATTTTGGCCGAGATATGACAAAGTCAGTTTCTTCAGACTTAGCAACACAAACTTGGTTGGCCGTAAAATGCGCAATTTTTATTCTATAAAAAATCTTTATATAACTTTTTGTCAAGCCAGCCTGGAGATGCTGTGTGCCAAGTTTCGTGCAGATCCATTGCCCGGTCTAGGAGGAGTTCGAAAAAGTTGGTTTTTGATAAATCGTGATTTTTCACGCATAAAAGTCTAGGCGGAAATGGGCGTGGCCTACATCAGAAGATTTATTTGTATTCAGGGAACGAGTGGATGTAAGATTTTTTAATATCCGATGTACGGTTTGGGAGTTATAGGGCCAAACGCGTTTTTTCTGGTATAGCGCCACCTAGTGTCGGAAGTGGGACAATTTTTTGCGCCTGAGGTCTCTGCGGAGTTTTGGACCAGTCCTGAAAATTGCGCGTTGCCACCATGTTCAGTTTAGGCTGCAGTACCACTTTTATGCGGAGAAGAATAATAATGGAGAAGAAAAATCCTTACGAAAACAATAGGGTTCCACAGCCCTGCTGTGTGAACCGCGTATCGCTTGCGATTACCGCGGTGCACGCATCCTCGGGCTTGGACCCCTAAAAACATCTTTTGAAATTGTTCTTAATGCCATCCATCCATCTTCGTCCGCTTATCCGGTATCGGATTGCAGGGGGAGCAGCTCCAGCAGGGGACCCCAAACTTCCCTTTCCCAAGCCACATTAACCAGCTCCGACTGGGGAATCCCGAGGTGTTCCCAGGCAGGTCGAGATATAATCTCTCCATCTATTCCTGGGTCTTCCTTGAGGCCTTCTCCCAGCTGGACGTGCCTGGAACACAGCCTTTGTTTCCCTTTTTTAAAGAGGGAAACCAACACCCCAGTCTGCCACTCCCTAGGCACTGTCCCAGACCTCCACGCAATGTTGAAGAGGCGTGTCCACACCCAGAGCTTTCAGCATTTCTGGACGTATCTCATCGCCCTGGGGCGTTGCCACTGTGGAGTTGTTTAACTACTTCAGCGACTTCCACTAGGGAAATTGACAACAATCTACCATCATCCTCGAGCTCTGCCTCTACCATAGAGGGCGTTTTAGCTGGATTTAGGAGTTCCTCAAAGTGCTCCTTCCAGCGCCCTATTGCCTACTCAGTTGAGGTCAACTGAATCCCGTCCTTACTGTTCACAGCTTGGATGGTTCTCCGCTTCACCCTACTGAGGTGGCGAACTGTTTTCCGGAAGCATCTTGGTGCCGACCGAAAGTCCTTCTCCATGTCTTTTCCAAACTTCTCCCACACCCGCTGCTTTTCCCCTTTCATGGCAAAGGCTGCAGCCCTGCGGTACCTCGCAACTGCTTTGGATCCCCCCTGGGATAGCCTATCTTCAGTCGGACGGCTTTCCTAACCACCTATGTCCACCAGGATGTTCTTGGGTCACTGCCCCTTGAGTCATCTAAGACCCCAGCTCTCCACCCCCGCTTCAGCAATGAAAACGTTTAACATTGTCCACTCCGGCTCAATGCCCCCACGTATCTCCATCATTGCCCATGTGTGCGTTGAAGTCCCCCGGCAGAACTATGGAGTCCCCCACTGGAGCCCCATACGGGACTCCATTCAAGGGCTCCAAAAAGGCAGAATACTCCGAGCTCTTGTTTGGTGCATATGCACAAACAACAGTCAGAGTTTTCCCCCCATCACCCGCAGGCGTAGGGAGGCAACCCTCTCGTCCACCAGAAACGCAGCGGCTCAGCCAGGGGACTTGTGACTATCCCCACACCCGCCTGGCGCCTCACACCCTGGGCAGGATCACATAGCCTTCACCATACCTAGAGATAGGCATCTATCAATGCAAATCAAACCAGCTATTAAGCTAACTGAAATAACAGCGTGCCCGTCTATAGGTATGGTGAAGGGTATGTGATGATGTGGGGTTATTTTAATTCCAAAGCTCCAAGGGAACTTTATCAGGATGCATAGTATCCTGGATCCATGAAATCAATGGCCTTTAAAAAAAAAATCTGCCTGCTTCTATGGGAATTTAACATAGGGGTGTGTAAACTTATGCCCCCTGTGTTTTAAGGAAGAACATTCATTTATTTACAATACATTATCCATTCACAAAGAAATTGGTGTCCTTAAAAGGTTGGATTGTCCTAATTTTTTTAATTTAAATATTAAGATATTAAGATATTAAGATCAATTTCCAAAATATGTTTTTTTAATGGTTTTTAGCTGAGGTGCAGCATACCTCCATCCAAAGCCAGTTTTGCCCTCCACTCAACAGGAAGAAACTCTACATGCTCTGTGGTACGATCAGAGAAGTGCTTCTCCTCCATTTTTCTGGCAGCATCTCTCATCCTGCAAACCAGCCCAAACAAAACAATTAATACAAGAGTTATTTTTATTCCTTTTTCAATTTGCTGTGCTCTCATTGGAAACCTCTTGATATCTCACATGCTGGTGTTCCTGATAATGCGGCCCTGGTCCATCTTCTGACCAATGCCATGCACCACGAAGACGATGTGTGTGGTTTCAGGTGGGCTGTCCTCAGGTGCTGCCTCTTCCACATATCCCCGATGTAGACGTGTCCCACTGCTGGAGGCTGAGTTCATGAGAGGGAACATTATTACCTGAAGTGATGTGTTCCACAGCCTGTGTTTAGTCTTTACCTGACACTACCAACCACAATCAAGTAAACTAAAGTGGTCAAACCAAGCTTCCTGGCAAAAAGGAAATGTAAACCTTTGTTTTTAAACCCTCTCTGCATCACCATATATTATGACCCTGATCTTGAGATGGGCCAAGAGTTTTTTTGTCCAGATTTAAAGATTGACTATGAGATTTCTGCCAAGCAATTCAATGGAGATGAGTGAAATTAGTTTGTGCTGTTCACAGCATTAAAAAACCTGTCCTTATAACTAGACATGCATACTGAAAAAAACACTGTGCTTAACAAACTTAAGGCTAGGGCTGCACAATTAATCAAAATTTAATTACAGTTTAATTTTGGCTTCCCACAATCAAATTTGCGTGATCGAGCAATATTTTAAATGTGTCATTCTGTTCATAGAACGATCCAAGTTTTTTTGCAAAGCCAACCTACCGCTCCGTAAACCACTGTCTGATCTTGAGCCAGTCAGAGTTGTTCCTTGCACCGCACGGCTTAGTTTTTAGATGTAGACAGTAAGAGGATAGAGTAACGTGAGGAAAATTCCACAACAGATAGCAGTTGGTCATACGTCAGTCACAAGGTTTACCAGTTTAGTTTTAAACACAACATTTTGTCCTGTTTGTGTTGTTTTTCAGATAAGCAATGACCAGTGCAAGTTTGTGTCGGTTAGCTCACAGGTCTAGAGTGCAACTAACATTTTTCCTAGGTCGCACCGGTGCACCTAATGTCCTCGCATCTGCTGCCTTTCCACAAACGAAGCAATGTGGTTTAATGTTGCGTTACATCACAGCCGCTGCTCCCAGCAACATGGAGAGACACAGCGGCGACAGCGCTGGTCCACACTTCTTTTAAAGTGAAAAGACATGACATTCTCAAACCAAATAAACAAAATTTTTCTTATTTTAACATGGAAATTATTCCAATCTGCTGGTTAGTGCATACTATGACAACAAACAGGTTGTTGTGTCTGACGTGCTGACGTTTACTGTAAGCGAATTGTGTCACTTCCGGTGCTCCTGTGTCACGGACGCTAGTTTGCTGCTCCAGCAAAAACTTACTCAACTCTGCTTTATTGTTTAATTTAGCGGCTAAATGCCTGGGTTGCATTCAAATTACACTAGTTATATTCAAGCACTTATAGTTCTCTTCTCTTACAGCAACTGCCTCACTGATCTCACAATTGTTAAAACGCTGTTCCTTACTTTAGCTTAGCCATTAACAATGGCTAATTCCTCTACCTCTCCTGCTCTCTCCAGCTCTGTGTGTCAGATGTTTAGCTATTCCTCTGCTTCCTTTAGTGATAAAGATACATGTAATAAATGTAGTTTATTTGCTTAAAATCATTTTCTTCCATAGCTAGCCAGTGCCCCGTAGCTGATGCAGACCAACATACTGTAGCTTCTGTTAGGAATCCCTCGGGAGGCTCCAAGCAGCAGGCGAGAGGGTGACAGTCTGACAGAAGCGTAGCCTAGCTCTAAACCAGAGAGTGCACATGACGGCAGTCAAGCTAAACCGAGATGGCAAAAGTACCTATTTCCCGTAGTTAAGTAGAAGTATAGATACTTTTATTAAGAAAATACTCTGGTAAAATTGAAGTACTGATTGGGGGTGGCAGTAGCTTAGTCCGTAGAGAGTTGGGTTTGGAACTGGAGGGTCGCTGGTTTAAATGGACCAAAGTATGGTAGTGGACTGGTAGCTTGAGAGGTGCCAGTTCACCTCCTGGGCACTGCCAAGGTGCTCTTGAGTAAGGCACTGAACCCCCAAGCATTGACATTGTGCATGTGCATGTATACTGTAGGTACTGAGCATGTTAGTATAATTCAGGCCTGTGTGTAATAACAACAAGAGTGTAAATTGTTATTTCCCCTTTTGAGATTAATAAAACATACATTATTATTTTATTAACTTCTTTACTCAAGTAAAAGTAACAAAGTACAGGCTTGGAAATTTACTTAAAATATAAAAGTAAAAGTAGCCTTGCGAATGACAACCATTTTTTACAAAACGCTACTTGGACCACACACATTACTAGATAGCATGCTCAGGAACTTCAGTGGACATGAAAACATGCTCTTTACATGCCATTGGCTAAATTTTAAATGGATGTCTGCCAATAGGCTTAAAACATCACATTTATGAGTACAGGGACTCCAGGTTAATAAGATTCTGAATGAGCAGCAATATATGAATTCAGTTGTGATTCTGTGAGAATTCACAGATCCAATTCCTCTTTTTTAATCTTCCCCTTAACATTTAAATGGAGCTACATGTATGTGTGTGTGCTCAAATATAGCTTCTGGAAAGAAAATAAAGGGTAAGATATGAATTACTAAACACGCATAAATTAAGAAGTTCCCCATACTTTACATTAGCCAGGAGTCATTCTTGATGCCTACATTCTCAAACATCTCTCTCAGATAAGGCAGAGAATTATTGGGAATATCTTGCTGGTTGTCTGTCGAATCTCTGGAATCTCTGTCTCTTCATTTTAAATCATGGCGCCGTCCATACTAATATGTCCTAACGTTAGCGTCATTAAGCCACAATATTTTGCCGCGAATGAATGCAGAATGCCACTGTCTGTCAATTCGTAGTAGCGGTGCGTCAAGTGCAACGTACAGTATATTTCCATCCAATTAGAGTGACTTTGGCATTGATGACACAAACATAATAACAGTAACGCCAGTAAAATGATTGGAAAGTTGTTTGAGCCACGTGTCTGTTAAAACACAGACAGGAGACAACTTCTCTCTGTTGATGCAACGTGCAACCTAGCTAACAGGTGAAGAACACAAACAACAGAATTACTAGCTAACTTACTTTAAATGTGCAGGAAATACAGACCAACACAACAACAGGCTTAAATTAACTGACATCATAAGTTATATGACTTACAGTTCTCAAGGACACACACACACAATCTCAACTAACTATCTTCCGGAGAGTTTGTCTTTTTTTCTTTTCTCTCACTTTCTTCAATGTGTGGCGAGCACGCCTAGTTGCGGTCTGAGGGGCTTGTCCGCGCAATTCTCCGACATTACGACCTCTTGTACAAAACTAAAGTAACGAGCCATTTTTTTTATTTACGTAAGGAGTAGAAAGTACAGATATTTGTGTTAAAATGTAAGGAGTAAAAGTAAAAAGTTGCCACAAAAATCTACTTGAGTACAGTAACAAAGTAGTACTTTGTAACTTCCCATCTCTGGTACTGCGGAATGTGAAGTTGACGGTGTTGTGCCAATGTACTTATCCCCAGCCAGGTTTTGTATCACTGGGGCCAGAACCATGACAACCCAAGTTTGATATCAGTAATCAGATATGCAGCGCTACATGCTGCTCTGTGCTTCCGTTGGAGCAGTCGCCCACTCATAGTTTGATAATCAGGATGTCTATCCCCTGATTCAGATCAGTTAAATCAAAGGTAAACAAAAGAGGAGCTATACTTAACAATTTAGTTTGAATTAAATCCACTACACTACTACACTACTACAATGATAAAACAGAATAGGAAAATTAGTTGTGAACTATTAAATATTAGATCTCTGTATTCTAAAACAGTATTAGTATTAGTATTAGTATCAGTATTATTATTGTTGCATTTGACACTATTGGCCATACCATCCTGTTCCATACCAGGCAGTTAGAAATCTAGGAGTTATTGTTGATCAGGATATATCCTAGAACGCCCACTTAAAACAAACCTCAAGAACAGCCTTTTTCACCTACGAAACATTGCTAACATTGCTTTAGATTCCTAAACTAATCTAAAAATAGTCACAATGCAAGTGTAGAAAACTCCCTGCTGGACTGATGAGCATTCGTCACTCTTTGGACTCACGCATTCGTGCACATGCGGAGCTTCACCATTTCCTTTTGTAGTTTGCTGCGGACGTGAGCGCAGCGTTACTTACATTACTTACACAATGTTATGTTCATGCTAGTTTAGCATGTATTTTCATTTGTGTAAGTCAACATGATAGTATCTTTCTTATCATTGTTCAGGATAGCATGCTAATGTCTACAGTAATGCTAAGAACGTGCTGCAGACTGTACCATTCAGAAACAATAGTTGATACCTTATTATTGGATGCATGTTAGTACAGCGTTCTACATGTGTTAATTACAATCCTCCCCATTCATTATGTACATTTTATATTTATATAGTCTGTATTTCTTTATGTTAAAGCAAAAAGCACTGTATTCAATGCTGGATCTGGATTTCAATAAATCTATTGAACTAAAACCAAAGGTTGCAGCAAAATGCTATAAAGAAGAATGTTTTCCTTTGCACACCAATAAAGTTTTCTTTTGTCAACATTGAAAAATGAGATCCTAACATTGCCTCCAGTGCACTATAATGCAAAACGTGTTGTCCCACCTGTTGGCTGTATAGGTCTACCTAATAACTGTATACCTAATGGCCTAACCCTATCTTATTTCTTTTCACTTCTTCCGAGACTTCTGCAGGAGTTGAGCCTTGAAAACCACAGATGCATCACAGCTGGACTGTTGGAGAGGCAATCGGGTCTGATTTTTGATCTATTGATGGGGCATCAGCAAAGACATGGTGCGCCTACATATGCGGAGGTACCTTGATGTACCTGTAGCCACTGCAGAGCCATGCTGATGGACAGGGAGCGGAAATGCTGTGAAAACCCAGCTGGGTTCTGTTGAAAGCGCAGAGAGCATCATGAAGACGAAGGAACACACCAGTTGGTCTGTAGTATTGTTGTGGAGAAGTTTAAAGCCGGATTTGGATACAAAAGATTTCCCAAGCTTTAAACATCCCAAGGAGCACTGTGCAAGCGATCATTTTGAAATGGAAGGAGTATCAGACCACTGCAAATCTACCAAGACCTGGCCGTCCCTTTAAACTTTCAGCTCAGACAAGGAGAAGACTGATCACAGAGGCAGCCAAGAGGCCCATGATCACTCTGGATGAACTGCAGAATCTACAGAAACTCCAGATTCCACGATGCTTTGTTCCTGAAAACCTAGGGAAGGTACAGAGGATTGAACTGCATCACTTCTCGGATGCGAGTAGCTATGGGTACGGTCAGTGTTCATATATCAGAGTGGTGGCAGAAGACAAAGTGCATTGCTCTATAGTCATAGGTAAAGCCAGGGTTGCACCCACCAAAGTTGTAACCATACCTAGACTAGAGTTAACAGCTGCAGTGGTCTCCTCAGCAGTTGGCAGTATGTTAAAGGAGGAGCTGGAGCTCAAGATTGATCAAGAATACTTTTGGACAGACTCGCAAGTAGTCTTAGGCTACATTAACAACGAGGCACGCAGGTTTCATGTTTTTGTTGCTAATAGAGTCCAACGAATCAGAGAAACAACAAACCCAGCCCAGTGGTACTACATGGACACCGACCAAAACCCGGCGGACCATGCTTCCAGAGGGCTCAAAGTGGCAGAGTTGATGAGTTCAACGTGGCTCACTGGACCAAAATTCCTGTTGGAAAGAGATTGTTGCCCAAAAGACAACTCCACAGCTTATGGTGGGAGATCCAGAAGTCAAAGTGACACAAGTACTACAGACAAAAGTAGTCGAAGAGGACAATTTTCTGGAAAGACTGGGGCGTTTCTCAAAATGGCATACAGCAGTGAATGTTGTTGCTCAAATACAGAAACTGGCAAAAAGAGCAAAAACAGCAGAGCCCATAAGTGTAGAAGACAGAAGGAAGGCCAGTCTTGTACTTGTGAAGTTGGCTCAAAAGAATGCCTTCAAAGAGGAAATACAAATGTTGAATCATGGCAAACTGCCACAAAATCATCAGTTGTTCCAGCTTGATCCAGTAATGCAAGATGGTGTTCTCAGAGTGGGAGGGCGATTAAAGAAGGCCTCCTTACATCATGACTTGAAGCATCCGGTAATCTTACCAAGATATGGGGTGATTACACGTCTGATCATAGGTTACTGCCATGAAAAAAGTCAGCATCAAAGCAGAGGACAGACTCTCAATGAGCTCAGAGCACATGGTTACTGGGTGGTGGGTGGCAGCAAAATTGTGGCAAGTTACATCAAACAATGTGTCACATGCAGAAGAGCAAGCAGACCAACAGAAATGCAAAAGATGTCAGATTTACCTGCTAACCGTGTTGATCCATCACCACCATTCTCTTTCTGTGGGATGGATTGTTTTGGGCCCTTTCTTACTAAGCAGGGTCGCAGAGAGCATAAGCGGTACGGTCTGATATTCACCTGCCTGTCCTCAAGGGCAATCCACATTGAAATATTGGAAGATCTAACAACTGATGCATTCATAAACGCACTACGGTGTTTTATAGCTATTCGTGGAGCTGTAAGACAAATCAGGTCAGATCGAGGGACAAATTTTGTTGGGGCAAAAAATGAACTCACAAAAGCTTTAAAAGAGGTTGAAAAAGATAGACTGACGTCTTACCTGGCAGAGAAACACTGATTTTATCATGAACGTACCTGATTCTAGTCACATGGGAGGGGTTTGGGAACGGCAGATAAGGACAGTTAGGAGCGTCCTTAGCTGTGTTCTTGTCAAGAGTGCTGGAAGATTAGATGATGCTTCTTTAAGAAAATTTTTCTATGAAGCAATGTCAATAGTAAACAGTCGACGACTCACTACTGACAGCATTAATGATCCCAAAAGTCTAGAACCACTTACTCCAAACCATTTGTTGGCCATGAAAAGCTCTGTCCCGCTTCCTCCTCCAGGCAAATTTGTGGCAGAAGAAAAAAGGTGGCGCAGGGTACAGTACCTGACAGAACAATTCTGAAGTAGATGGAGGAAAGAGTATCTAACAAACATTATCCTCAGACAATGCTGGCACTCAGCAAGGCGTAATGTAAAGGTGGGAGATATAGTCATCGTCAAAGAAGACGAGGTGCCCCGTAATGAATGGAGAATTCATTGGCAGGGTACTAGATGTTTGTAAAGATGAAGATGGGTTGGTGCGAAAGGTTACAGTACAAATGCGAAACAGAAAGCTCAGGAAAGAGGGTCAAAGACTTACTAGTTCATCCATTCTTGAAAGACCTATTCACAAGTTAGTTGTACTTGTAGAAAACAACTCAAATGTGTTGTAATGGAACTAAGCTCTAAGAATTTACAGTACAAGTAAGGAGAGTTAAAATGGCAGTGTTGACCTGAATCCCAGTTGTTTTATTTCTGGAAATTACTAGATTTATTCAAATGTTTCCATAAATGTGTCATAAATCATAGTAATTTGATGGGAGTGTAACTGTCTGAGGGACAGTGCTATGGAGATTTACACGTTAGTTCATATTGTTTGATTATTCCATCAATGTGTGAATTCATACGGTAATTTAAAACCTTAAAAATGTATATTAAATAAGTTTAAAAAGGGACATTTGATTCCAAATTGTACTAAAATGTTTTACATTAAAGATGTTTAAATTTTGTTCTTTATTACAAATGCTAGTTCTTATTTTGAAATCAAAGGTCAAATGTCCAGAGTTTAGTGAAGGCCACACCTGTTGCATTGTGGGAAGAAGGTATTCAGCGAGAGCAAACGTGAATGCAGAGAAAAAATGTACGGTCGTAAACTAAGATTTGCACGGTCCAAGAGGCGCACACGGTAATTGTGCTTTTTTTGTTCAGCTTTGTTACATTTGTGAATATTTGTTGTAATTTCTTTGTATTGAATGCACTTTACGCACTGTTGTGACGCTAACACTAATAACATTGTGGGGCCCGTCTAGTTAAAGAAACGTGTGTAAGATATTGTAAAATCACTGAAAGTATTTTGACTTATTGTATTTTATGTGTTTATTTTCTTTATGTTTTCACGGTGTCTTGTGGATGGAATTGTGGAAATAAATGTTAAAAGGACATCTGTATGATGCGTGGCCGTATTCAATTGGACCGGTGTAATTACAGTGATCTTTAATTGTTGTTTTAGTTCTGCACATTAAACCTTGTTAAGCTTTTTCACGTTAAGCGTTTTAGAATGTACTGACAGGCAGTGTTTTGAACAGAGAAGCATGTAACCAGCGCAGCAGCAGAACGGCTGTGTCTGCCGTGTGGGGATAGAGATTTTTGTGGATTTGTTTGCATCTGTCGCTCAAGAATTATATGTGTTATGAACTTTATACATTGAGCTTGAGGTTTTCAAAAAAAGTGGTGGGTACAAAATGACTCATGACTAAATCTGATAGGTACGCGTACCCACTGTCCCACCGAAATCAACGCCTATGTATTTGTTATTGCCGCAAGTTAGCTATGGACAATCATACGATTAATTGCAATTTAATATTTTAATCGAGTGACAGCCATAATTTTTACACATACCTTTAGAGAAGCCTAGTTTCTGAGTGACCGTACGGGCGATCTTGGAGGTTGTGGCGTCGCTGTACAGGTACACCTCATCCACACTGTGCCAGTCCACATGACTCTTGCTCAGCTTCAGACTGTGGATGGCTGGGAGACATTTGTGTGATTAGCAGAAAGTGACACTCTTTATTAAGCATAATTCATTTACCATTCCTACTGAGGGTGTGTATAATGTGTGTAAAACTCCATTGCATTGAAGTCCACATTCACAAAAGTCATCATGTACACACACTCAGTGCCTCCTTTTCCGTCAGCAGAGTATTGGTTCAGCTGGAGTCAGCTAAAAGAACCTTACCTGACTTGTTTTGGACTTGTTCTAATGAAAGGAGTCACCCCAATCAACTGGACACAAACACAGACACGCACGCACAAACACAGACAGACAGACAGACAGACACACACACACACACACACACACACACAAACACACACTAGAGTGCGGATCGGGCCGGATTTTTCTGTCCGAGCCCGGCCCGCGTCCGACAGAGCAGTAACCAAACCCGACCCAAGCCCGACAGGCATTAAGATATTTCTGTCCGAGCCCGACCCTAGCCCGACACAGTTAAAATCGCATTTGTTTCTCATACTAATGACACATGTACGTTTGTTTGTGTGGAAAGCTCGCTTTTATTAAGCAAGTGTAGGAAGGCATTGGGAAATGTCAACAGATGAGCGCATCAATGCACACGGGGCAACAAGCGCCATTACCTCCATAATAAGCTGTTTTAAATTCAAAATGTTTAATGCCTTATCGCGCTGATGTGACCGAGCCCGACCCGAACCCGAGCATCCTTTCTAAAAATCTGTCCGAACCCGGCCCGACCCGTCGGGCTCGGGTCGGGTATCCATCCTCTAACACACACACACACACACGTGTGCCGGCTGTGGCTCAGTGGTAGAGCGGTTGCCTGCCAATCGGAAGGTTGGTGGTTCGATCCACGCCCCTGCAGTCATTGTCGAAGTGTCCTTGGGCAAGACACTGAACCCTGAGTTGCCCCCGGTGCTGCGCATCGGAGTTTGAATGTATGTGAATGTTTATCTGATGAGCAGGTGGCACCTTGTACGGCAGCCCCGGCCACAGTGTATGAATGTGTGTGAATGGTGAATGTTTCCTGTAGATGTAAAAGCGCTTTGAGCAGTTGTTAAGACTGGAAAAGCGCTATATAAATACAGCACATTACATTTACATTACACACACACCACCTGAAGCCATACACTTAAACTAAACCCATTCATCTCCATACACACCTATCTTCTTTGTCTTTCATGGACATATCTTTCAAAGTCTACTTCATTCCACACAACACATTCCTTACCATCCTTGCAGTCCACTGTGGTGGTCACCACCTCCATCTCGTAGGTGTCCCTCATCCGTTGCCCTCTGAAGTGGGCAAGGTTCTCCATCTCGATGAGGTCACTCTCGTCCTCCTCCAGCGGAAGCCACGTTCCATCAATGAACCACTGACCCCTCATCACAGGAATACGGTCTTGCTCTGAGGGACACCAAATAATAATAATCTTATGGAAAGTTCCCCATGCCTATCTCTAGGTATGGTGATGGTGTGGGGTTATTTTAATTCCAAAGGCCAAGGGAACTTTATGAGGATGCATAGGATCCTGGATACAAAACTCTCCACACACGTTTCAAAACAGGCTCAGTGCAGCCAAACACTGTGAACAATCCTCACTGAGATAACACACACTGTCGCTCAGAACACACTGAGAGTAAAAACACTAGCAATACCGAAATTACAAACTTTTCATCTTTACAGTATGAACAATTTGAGTCACTTCACATTACTCAATAGCTTCTTTAAAGAAGAGATATAGGTTTTATAATATATCATTTATAAGTAAGAAACAAGAATGAATGAAAATCGTTAGTTTGCTTCAATATAGTGTTTTGTCTCTAGTAATTTATGGAATTACTAGAAAAAAATAAAGGAATAGTTTGACTGATCCTGCCTCTCTCCAGCATCATGGAGCAAGTTTTCTTCATCCCATTGGATGTCTGCATCACCTCTAACTGCAAATTAATGTGGTGTTTCCATTTCTTTCACCTCCATTACTTTCTGAAAAACAGTAACAACGGAATTTTACTATTGTAAAGCTATAGCGTTTGTCACCTTTGTTTTATAACTGTGTAAGTAACCTCATAAATCTGACCTGGATATGTTGGTATCTTTGCTCTTTTACTTTTTTCTCTCAAACAGATAATTGTTTCATTCTTGTTTGGGGTTTGTATTCAAAAAAGGCTTTCTGAGCTTTCTCTGTGTAAATACCGTATGTGCTCACTAACTAGCCTAAACAAGACGCTTCCTTATGCTTTCAGCTAAAATTGCAATCAGAAGTGTTTGATAAGCACCAGACTGAAATCTGTTCTGTTTCGAATGTGTGGTTGAGCCATAGCATAAAGTGTTTCGAGTTTTTAAAACTGTGTTCAACAATGAAAAAGGAACTAGAGTTTGGTCCACATGAACATGTCACAGTGACCTCTGAATCCCCTGTGTTTTCTGTTTGTTTACCTGTCAGTCTTTCCCTGTGTCTCTTCCCCTGTGTGTAGTGTGTGTGTGTGTGTGTGTGTGTGTGTGTGTGTGTGTGTGTGTGTGTGTGTGTGTGTGTGTGTGTGTGTGTGTGTGTTCATCTACAGGGGCGCGGGTCTACAGGCATTACCAGGCACACCTGGCTTCCATTTACAATCAAGCTCAGTATAAAAAAATACGCTCTCCACTCACTCATTGGCAGATTATTTCTGATCACCATGAGGTAACGCCGCTGCCCTTATTCTCCAGTGTAAAATTCTCTAGTGAAGGACTTAACTTTGGATTTTTGTTGTACTCCGCTGAATCTGACTTCACCTGTGTGTCTCTCTCATCTGCAGCACCTGTCACAGCTTATCCACTGCCGTTACCTGCCACAAATCCCACACCACCTGAAACTATCTGTTTACATCAGGACTGTCACCTCATCACCTTTTTTCCACCCTCGGACTTGCAAATACAGAGATGCAATAAAATCACTTACAACTAAACCATGTGCTACTGGGGTCAACACTAGGAGCTATCCGTAACAGAACTGCTGCTGTGCAGACTGAAGTTACATTTTTATACATGTGACTTCTTGTGCCCACTGTCATCTAAAAAGTAGGCCTAGCCTTGCTTCATAAATGCCAACTGAAATAGATCTATCCAGTACAATAGTAGAAGTATAGCTGGTTGTAATAGTTCGTAATAATAATTATTGTGGTACAAACTGGTGTTGGAAGAAGCAGAGGTGGTAATTATGGGAACGTTTTACTTATTATTCGCCAAAGACGAAGTAAGTTACGTAGTACTGTAGCTGCAACTTTTAAGTAACTTTAGGCTGGTGGAGCTGCTACTTATAAGTAATTAAATGGTAGCAATATATTGTAACAGCTTTATCATTCTGGACATAAATCACATAAATTCTTAACATGCTCACGGTTCCAGTAAACGGGGTAGCATTCCTTCTCCCTGATATCGACTTCATAGAGACCCCCTCTGACACACACTGCCTCCACGCTGATGTCTTCCGGATCCCTCATCTCTTCTGACAAGTGCCGCTGACCTCCGCTATGCTGCACCGCCGACTCTGCACTGTCCTCGGCTCCGCTCTCCGTCTGGACCTCCTGTTCTTCAGCCTCGACTGGATTGACGGGGCGTTTGACCTTGTCAGGGTTCTGCTTACTGAATCTCTGATAGGCGATCTCGATTTTTAAGGAGTCATGTCCAACGAAGGGTTTCCACGTCCGCTTGTCCTCTTTGTAAAACCACCGCACCTCCTCTGGCCCCAGCTCAGTAACGATCTCACCGCGGTGCCTGGAGCTATTTGACCGTATGCGCTTCTTGGTTGTGGAATTTCCGTCACTTTCGGTGTAGTTTGGATCGATGTCCAGATATGAGCTCGAATATTCTTCCCCAGCCAAGCCCAGCATCATTACATCATGGGATAACAGCGGCAGGTGTCTGTCAGAGCTGGGCTGCTCTTGATCCCTGTCCCCCGCTGCAACGCTACCGTTATCCCCCATCGGATTGTCGTCGTAACCAGACATAAACACATCATTTGCCATATCCCATTCGTTACTGCTGACAGAGTTATTCTCCGAGCTCTGTTGGCGGCTAACGTTAGTCGTTTTGTCCATCATATTGCTCATGGTTTGGCCGCAGATTATTAGACTCAATAAAGTTAAATGGAAAATAAAAAATACACAATGGCCCTACCGTTCGAATATGAGCTAACATTAACGTTATACCAGATTAACGGTTTCGTCTCCCCAGTATGTAGTTAACATCTGTATGCCAAACTCTTCTGATCCAGACAATATTTCTTAACATTATAACTAACGTGAGGATTTAAAAATATTTACTATTTAGCTAAACGAAATAACCTCCTGATTTCCTGCCTGCAACGCTACACACGCCCCGTTCACATTCCCGTTTTTTTGGGATAACTGCTGGAATAATCAATGAACGGTAGCCTAGCTGGATATGGTGGTAAATCTCAGTTGCTCCATCACGTCAACGAAGACAAACTAAACTTCCTGTTTAAACATTCAAAATAAAATCGTTATCCGCGGGCAAGAATAAGCGGCTTTTACAATTATGACAGAGTAGGCGAAATATATATTGAATGAAAATACAACCGTAGCTTGTAACGTTACAATAGTATAAAACAGGTTTACTATGTTAGCTAGCTAGCTATACTATGACGCTAACGTAGCTAGCTAGCTAGCTCGCAAGCTTATTTTTACATGCAATTTTCTGTTGCTCAATTCTGTGGCCTAGCTAAATGAGTCACATTTAGGTTATTGCCGTTAGCTAGTTCCTACCAGAGCCATGTAGAGAGACTTTCTCTAACTATCACTCTAGTTCAAACCATAGCTAGACATTGACAACATTTACGGTAAATTCAATAAATAAATAAACATAAAACGTAAAATAATTGGAATAAATTGCTGATGTGCATTATAGTGCTTGTTTAGTACTTTTTATACCTTACAGGACACCGTAGTTCTATCTAGGGCGTTTCTGTCATGGCCGTTACAGAAATTGTTTACCAGTGGATTTTTCCATAACGTGTCTAAGAAATCATATGAAATGGCAGCGGTTTTCCTGGTGACACTGTATGAGTACTCACCATTGTTTTACATAAGTGTGGTTTCTTTGTGTTTCGTTGTTACCGCCGCCATGGTGATGGGCTGGTAAGTGACTAACCTAGCTTAGCCACTGAACTGGCAACAGCACATATTTTCACATATTAACGTAAGCTTTACCCTCCAAAAGTCTCCCTCGAATTCGACTTATTGATAGCAGCCGATTTTCTTTATCGTTTATCTTAACGACATGGCACGTGGACTAACGTAACACTGTCACATCCAAAGTAAAGTAATTGACCTAAACAATGCAAAACTATATCATCAAGCAAGCACAGTGTATAAAGTACATAATGTTGTCCAAATGTATTCACCGTTTTGAAAGTAAGTTACACTGTTTCAAACTGTTATGTAATTACTTTGGAACTACGGTGTACCTGTAGTACGTAGGCCAATGGGCTACTTATGTGCGGAACAAGATATGAAGTTATGGAATAAGGGGGTAACATTTGGGATCTTACGAAGAACATTTCTGTATTTCTAACCTAGTGGGTGCCTGTACTGTAGTTATTTTGTCCCTACTACGTAGCAATACTGTAGATTTTGTACCTACGGTAGTTATTTTTGACCTACTGGGTACCCTATACTGTAGTTCATTTACTGGACACCTGGCCCACCACCTATACTGCTAGATGACCAATAGACAGTTAAAGAAAGAGATGACAATCCCTGCCCAAAGAGGACCTACTGATCTTTTTTTTCCATCACAACTTTATTTTGTAACTTCTCACAAAAGAGCATGTGACACAAAATACAATTACAAAAACAAACGTCATCATACTCTTTATCATTTTTTGGCAAGTTACTTTTAAAAAGTAATTAGTTAGTTACTAGTTACTTCTTCCAAAATTCTTACTGAATTTGTTACTCAATTACAAATGATTAAAGTAACTGGTTACTTCAGAAAAGTAGCTATTGCATTACTTTCAAGTACATTTTTAAATGCTCAAATGTGACCCCACATTGGAACCTGAAATACATGCATTTTCAAATATTAATGATAAATATAAATATTATATTGAAATGGACACTTAACACAATACATTATTAACAGAAACAATGTACACAAATCTAAACTATTTTAATGTTGCTGTGGGACAAAGTGAGACTAGCCGTCAATCAAATTCCATGTATGATATTAAGTTTATAAAGTGGATCGATACAAACTTTACAATAGATGTTTTGGAACTTTTGATATTTATTGACCCTCATTTGGACTTGCCATACCTGTCTCTCCTTTACTGACTCGTCTGTGTTGTTCGTATGCGTGTTTTCAAACACCCGCCCAACTTTACCTCTTGATTGGCTTACCATGACATTTTACTCAACCTCAGCCAAACATCAGCATTTATGCGCTTGTCTCGTGCACTGCCCGCTAACCAAGGAAGAACAGTAAAAATGGTCTTTGTCTCTCGGCCAGATAGCTAGTTGGTCTGACAAAAAAAACTGCTTCAATTATAGTAACGTGCCATATATTTTGGCAGTAGCGGTACCAGTGTTATTAACATAGGAGGAGTAATCAACTATTTACTTAAATAATACTTGTTACTAAAAAAAGTAACACCGTTATTCCCATCACTGCTCATTATAGATCTCAGTACCAACGTGGAAATCCGTGGTTTTAGTTTATAATCGATCCTAAGTCTAGTCGACATAATCGTTTGGTTACCACTGTTGTAGTCTATATCCTTCGCAATTCTACTTCTGGGATGCATGTGTTTTCCGTTTTCTTCCACTTTCTTTGTGTTGGTATTTTCAATTTGCTGGATTTATGAGGACTATCATTGACTGCTAGACAATCTGTCCAATGTGAGTTTTCTCTCGCACTGGTATTTTGGAGGGGCTCTTTGTGAACTTCAGCACCACCAATGACAATTGTGATTCACAGAAATGCTGTTAAACCAGAGCATGTTTTCCTCCCATCCCTGAATGCTATGTGGAGTAGACAAACATCTTCTTTAGCGTGCTTTTGAGGCAAGACTGTTGTTCTTACTACTACTTGAGTTTAACTCAGTATACAGCAGGATTCACTTCCAAACTGAAGCTCAGGATGGATCGGTATGACTTAACTTCAAACTTGGAACCTGTAAGTTAAGTTTTACTATTTTTATGTTTCATGTTGCTTTACTGTTTATTTGGCAGGTTACGTTAGCATGTTGGGCATCTAATGTGGCTAATCTTAGCTTCAATCTTGACTCACGGGCTGGAGAAATGTTGAAACTCAAAGATACTGGTAGCCAGGTTAGCTCAGTTGGTAGAGCAGGCGCACATACAGAGGTTTACTCCTCGACGCAGCGGCTGCGGGTTTGACTCTGACCTGCAGCCCTGTCTGGTCCAGTCTGCTTAGTTCTCCGCCGGTCTTTGTGCCAGTTGCTGAATTATATGTAACGTTATGTAGATTAATATAGTACCATGAACGTAACGTTACACAAATACAAAAATTGTTAAACTGTAAGGAATTTTAGAAACTCCTTTAATTTGCTTGGCAACGTTGCATAGCTTTGATTAACGCTAGCATCTTTTTCTAACATTCTTAGTTCTGAAAACTGTAACATTAGTTTTTCCCACTGAGTTTTAAGTTGAAGAAACTACCTCA
Organism: Etheostoma cragini; assembly: GCF_013103735.1. Classification (NCBI taxonomy): domain Eukaryota; kingdom Metazoa; phylum Chordata; class Actinopteri; order Perciformes; family Percidae; genus Etheostoma; species Etheostoma cragini. The sequence goes on from NC_048424.1 coordinate 17,687,438, forward strand.
CCCTCTAGAGGCTAGAGGAACTGCAAGGGGAGAGCAATAATTATTTATTTTCACCCGCAACCTTCATGAATAGAATATTAAAAAATGGATGCATGGATAGTCAGATATTCAGTTTCCTTTTGGGTATAATGCGTCAGAAATATAGTCTACCTAGCAACATCACTGTTTGTAGCTGTTGCCATAACTAAATATTTAAGATGATATAGTGAACTAGCCTATCTGTAATCACCTTGATGTTATAAAACAGTTTAATCTAACACTCAATCTGCAATGTTTTACAGGTAGTCTGAGTGACCTGATGCTCAGTCCTGAAGCTGTTCCTGGTCTTTAAAGACGTTCCTTGCAGTAAGAAAAACCATCAGAGGAGTAACAGCACCAGGAAACTTAGTATCCTCAGAAAGATGCATCAGGATGACCATTGACCTTACATAACTAGCTGACACAACACAGAACAAAACAGCTCACACAAAAGAAGACTTAGAACTGCAATCAGTTATGACCGGGGTCCAAGCCTCATCGTGCTAGGCATCCCGACGTGAGTTGACATCAGCGAACTGGCGGAGCGCGCGAAAGCGGAACCCAAAAGCGTAATGTGGGGAGGCACGTCAGGAAATATAGAGAGGTGTGAACTACCAGGTCTAAAGTACATTGCCATTGCAAATTTCCCGTCAAAGTTGCTCAAAGCAAAAGTCTTTGCATTTTTTAGCCTTCAACATTTTTTGTCACATACAGCAAACATCTCACTGTCTGCTAGCTGCCTGAATACACTGTAAAAAACAACAACACAATCCTTATAGACAGCAAAGGCTCCAAAAACAACAACAAAAATGAACCGCACCAACCTGCACCACAAAACACAAAAGTCTTCCAGCCAATAATTGAGAATAAGGATTTGGGGCGTTAGTGCATGGAAGGGAGAAGAAGGAGACAAGATAAAAAGCAGGGAAGGGCAAACTGGCTTTTACATTGTTCAACAATACGTCAAACATAGAAAAGAACTGACATCACCCAACATTGCTTAGAGCACCTTTAATTGATTGAATCATGGTAATCTAAAACTGACCTACGTTGACAGTCTTCTTCATGTATTGACTTATCGGCCAAAACACAAACGTTGATTATAAGTATATAATTACTAATAACTAACTAAGTATAACTAATTGCAGATACTTACCAAATTTGGCAAAGTGCATTGTAGTACAATGTTATATTATAATTTTAACCTTTTTGCTGATAGAATTTAAATTGACCGAGATATGATACATTTCATGTTTGGTAGCTAGCTAGGATACTTTGTTTGGTCGACAAAACCAGAAGACAAAGCATAATGATGCAAAATACAAACAAGTAAATATTGAGAGGTGTGAGCGGAAAGGTCTATGGTACATTGGCATAACAAATATCCCAGAACCCAGTAGGATTTTTTGACCAACTCAGGTATGTTTGATTTTGTTTTCTATAAAAGCTTTTAAAACATCAACCCTGTTGTCCAAAGTCAATCTATGAACATAATTTCTTTTCAGGAAAAAGTGGTCTATTAGAATATTTAAATGCATTGAGTTTTTAGACAAAACAAATAAACGTTGGTTATAGCGCTCCCTAATGGCCAATCTTTGCCAACGTTTTTTTAATGTGGGAGTTATACACAACACACCCTAAGCCTTGTAGCGCCACATACTGGTCCACATGTGTAATATTTGCTAAGTCAGTTTGTGAAATTTGTTTTGGAGCTGCATGCATTGCTGCATGTGACACTTCACAATTTTACTTTGCATTGTTATAAGATTTAAAATGAATAATTTGTATTAGACCATGTATGGCCTTAGCAATACACAAGCCGTGCTCTTCTTTATTTTAAAATATTGATTCAGGCGCCATTTAGATATGACACAATTTAAAAAGTATTATTTTTGGACCGCTGTCAGAAAAAAAACAATAGGCTACCCAACGCTACTCTGGGTCCTTAAGTCCTATAATGCGAATGAGGAAAGCAGAGAATTGTTTCCGATGATGTTTCCGTACTCTGACATCTGTCGTTTTTTTGTTTGTAATGTTGTGATACAGGTCTTAAATTTCATTCATAATGGTCTTAAAGTCTTAAAGTCCTCAATTTAACTTGGTGAAACCAGCAGAAACCCTGAGCTTGCTTTCTCTGTAGTTATCAATAACCGACAAGCAGGCAACTGAGTCCCAGTTTACTCATCCGGGAGACTCAGACATACTTTCCACACTATGTGTCCGTGGACAGCTGTAGACTTGTACCGGTCGCAGGCAGCCCCAATGTCCCGTCCGTTGTTGTGGACGCATGCAGACACTTTTTGGAACAGCTTGCGCAACCAACACAAGTCCACAGCGTTCCGCGGCATCTGAGCCTGTCTACATTGCATCCACCTGCAGTGTGGTCAGCTGTGTGTCTGCCTGGTATAGTTTGTGTGTAGGACGCCATTCCAAATTGATATGGTGACATGTAGCTCTTTGTTGTGAGCATTGTCCAGCAGATCTTGAAACACACTTTGCTTGTGCAAAGTTAGCACTAGCAACTTACCAGTGGAAAGTTAGCACGAGCAGTTAAATAGTTAATCAGTAACATCCCCAGTGTCATGTCTTCCTTGTTGAGCCCAAGCAGCTTATCTTGTCTTTCTTTCTCATATGAGGCTCTGCACTGCTTTCCTCCTTTCCCACTTTCTGGTTACCCTCTGCTGTACTTGGCTTTGGTGTGTCCTCAGGGATGTAAGCATTTAGGACAGGGGGTCCGGTGAAATGCCTCGGTCCCACCTTATCCATGCGAACAAACAGCCAAGTTGATGGTGTTGGGTTTCCTCTTACACTCACCATATTCTAAAGCCGCTTATACAGTAATAGTCCACAGTAAAGTAGTTCCACCCTGGCTGCATACCTCTGTTTATTTCCTGTTTTTTTCCGGTGAAGTCCACACTATTCAATTGTCAAACTCATAAAATCTAATATTCCAAAATGTATTTTTTCCAGAAAAAAACGATTTGCCATTGTTATGTCATTAGTAATGACTATGTAGAAACAGGCTGTATCCTGACACCAAAGTGGAGCCAGGAGAGCTGCAGTTTAAGAGCTATTCGGCTGAGTTTGACAGTCGACTAGGGTGGACTTCGCCGGAAAACAGGATATAAACAGGTATGGATTAACACAACTTTAAGAACTTTCTGTCATCAACTGCAGTCAGATTTGCTGTGTTCACTCGGAAGTAATCACTTTACATGGGTAGTGTTGGAGCTAAATCCTGCTCCATTCTCAGGGTTCAGTCAATTAGTAGTCAGAATCTCAGATGTTGATGTGTGAATCCTTTTTATTACATAGGATATCCTGAGACAAAGTTGGATCAAGCTATCACAGCTATCCCCTTCCTTTGTCTGGCTCTTCGGCTCTTGAACCCCTGGTCTTATCCACTAAGGGTGGGGTCTCCAGGTCACAGTGATGTGATGTGTTTGTGTGCTTATTCGTTATCTTTCAGTTGGACTGTGACTGAAAGTTTATGACCCTCAGTTTAGGACTTGGAGAGCAAAAGAACAGTTGGCTTTAAAAGATGGACTGAAACCAGATTCAGGAAGCGTCCCTAACAATCAATTCTGCTTCTGACACATTTAGGAGAGCTAGATTATAACGGAACATCTTATGTAATCGAACGGAGTATTGCAAAACAAATTAATGCATGAACAACAAACTTAATGCATAACCAACGTGTCTTCATTTATTTTGAAATAATACTTTTGCCTTTTAGCTTAAATGTATAATGCAAATCACACACAATGTTTAAGCACACGTAACATTTTAAATTTCAACAGTCGGCACTGATACGGAAATGACATTTAAAACTTGCCCTGTTTATGACTGCTGGGTGCTAACTCTAGCAGGAGGATAACACGGTGTAGGTAGCAACAATTGTTTTTCATTTTTTTGCTACTGACAGCACTCCAAATTTACAAACAACAGAGCTACGTGTTGAAATTCTCCTTTAAATAAAACAAATCAAGTAAATAGAATATGTATAATGTTAAATATGAAGTAATTTTGGAATCCTTGAATGTCCACACCAATATCGACAATAATGTAACCAGTAGTTTAAGACATCTCTTGCTCTGAAACTAATTATTGGAAAGAGAGTCAACAGAGTGGAAGTTTGATTGGAAGAAACACTTTCCTCATCAGCCAAGAAAAAAGATCAGTAAAGACAAAATACAAAATGAAAAGCTTTTTTTCAGCTTTTTTTGTTAAAGATTATACCATAAAGCAAGTCATGATTACTTTGTTACACTTTGTTTAGTCTGCCTCCTTGTCTTGCAGGTTTGGCTTTGATGTCCCAGTGATCCTTCGCAGCTCTGATGAAACAGAGTCCCGTCTACTAACCCCTGAGAAGCAAATGGTTCAGATGACCAATCCTTTCACCCTCAAGTTGGGATCTGGGCCAGCATCTGTCACTGGTGAGTCACAGTCATCATTAGTAATGTAACACAGAAACTGTGTAGGTTTCCACAGAATAAAGCTGTACCTTCATGCTTCACTGATTCTTTTTATCTTAATCAACACCATACATATCAGCACACATATTAAGTGCAAAGAATGAAACAACTTATTGCATTATGAAATATGAGCTGTACCTACATATCATAAACATTCTTTCTGAGTCCTTCTAAATTGATCAACCATATAAATTACTTTAGTTTGAACTATTCCACAACTTAAATTATTGTATGCTAATTAGTAAAACAATATTAACTGCATTTAGGCCTCTACAACCTGGGAGATAGCCTAAATTGGATTGAAAGTGTCTGGGGACTTCAAATGCATCCAACAAATACAGTAAAAGGTTTAAAAGAAAATGACAATACCAAATATCATTCCTGTTGCATGTATGTTATGGAGATGGACGTATACATGTGGTTATATATTTTGGAACACTCCCTTACAGATGGTGTGTCAGTGGGACCTTGCTGTCTGGAGCCCTGTGTCCTGAGCTGTTTCTGGGGCTGTAAGGTCAGTGCCCTGCAGGGAGCACTGCAGGCCCACCAGCATGGCTTGAAGCTCAGCACCCCCCAAAATTATCTTGAGGCCCTTCACCTCCAATATCACTACTGCCAGACCTTTCAGTATCCTTTACAGTACAAACACTCAGATGTTTCAAGGTTATTTGATTGTAATAATTTGCTAAGCTAGTTAATATTTAGCAAGGTAACCCACACTGAATCTAATTTTTCTATCTTACCAGATACTAGACCAGATTTTATGATAGTAGTTATGTGATTCCATGGCCTGAAGCTCAGCACCCCCCAATATTTTCAAGAGACCCACCACCATAACTGCCATAGCGTCCAGTATCCTTTACAGGGCATGAAATTAACACCTACCCACCTGCCAAATGCGGGTGAATTTTGCAGTTGGCGGGTAGCACTGTCAATCTATCTGCCACGTTGACTGGTCAATGAGAATTGAGTCACGCATCACTGGAAGGCATTAATTGACAGCCAGGGCCCCCTATTGCATTTTCCTTACTCGCAACAGTTCCAGCAGTCCCAATCAGGGATGAAAAGGGGTCAGGGGTAAGTTAAAGTCCAGTAAGTACTTTAACAAACTGAATGATTGTGTGTCCCAGCCCAGGATAGGAAAGGATGCCTTTATGCTGGATTATCAAGGCGGGCCCACCCACTACAGCATGATGACGGCGCAATGTCCACGAGTAGGCTCAGTGAGACACAGCTATTCCTGTTTTTCACCTAAGTATGTAAAAAGTGACAGGGGCAGGTGGATTTTTAAATCTAACCACCACTGTGGCAGGTGGTAAATAAAAAAGTTAACTTCAGGCCCTGATCCTTTACAGTAGTAACAAAGACTCAGCTGTAACAAGGTTTTTTGCGGGCATTTTCAGGTTTTATTTTGACAGGACACCTGAAGACATGAAAGGGGAGAGAGAGGAGCAAATGACATGCAGCAAACGGCCGCCGTTCGGAGTCAAACCCGGGCCCGCTGTGTCAAGCAGTACAGTAAACCTCTATATATATATTACCATACCAAGCAATCATGGCAAGAATAATAGCTTCTAAAATAAATATATAATTTTCCTATCTACATTAAAAGTATTTAACTTCCTGAGAAAGTACAAATATTGCTGTTACACAACAGAGTGTGTACTTTCGTTGGAAAGTAAATACTAAAAATTTAGATTAGGAAAAGTTTGTATTTTTTATCGTTGAGTATATAGAAGATCACTTAGTAAAGGTGATAATTATTATTAAAGCATGGCACTAGGAGAGTGTGTGATGCCTAAGGCTTATAGAACATAAGAAACCTAAATTGAAACCTAATATCTAATCATATCCTTTTCTAACCTTATACCTTGAAAGTTAATTTCATATTTACTCTTGTACTCCTAATGGTAACTGGCTTGCAGACTATCAATATTTCTTTACTGTAGCTGGAAATATTCTGAGGTGATGTCATGTTTATTTTACAAACTGTAAAACAATAAAATAAAATTAAAGTAACATTTCTGTTAGTAATGTTGGAATTGTTTTGAGGTTTATAATGTTAACAGCAATCAATCAAGCAGTCAATGCCCTCATTTTTATCATGGTGATAATATTCATATCTGAGATATTTGTTTGGCTTTAACCTAGGTGTTTGCGTGATATACATTTTTCCTCCTGATGTTAGCCTCTTTGACCCCACCCTTCCAGTATCGGCAATTTAGATAGAGTGGAACGCCGAGCACAGATTCCTGCTGACCATGAGATCAAAGATTTTGGGCTGTTGCCAAGGGAATGCTACCCTCTTGTGGCGGTGCTGACGCTGGCAGAGCCAGAAGCCAGAGATGCGTACAACATTGTGAGTCCATCTGGCATAAAAACATTTTGGCAAGTGTGATTGTTTGCAATATGTTTTTGAGTGAGTTTACCACACTTAGCATGTCTGAAAGTTAAGGGAAACTGCAGGCCAAAGCAAGTGAGTTTTTGTGTAGTCCCATGACATACACTTTGAGTGAGTGGGCTTTTACAGTTCCACGATATCAACTACACTGACCAAACCAAGTTCTCTAGAAAGGAAAGAAAATTTCCCTAAAAAACCCTTAGCATAGAAAGAAGAGACTATTTGACAAGCGATTCGATATTGCAAATTCAAAGAAACTCATCATGCTGTCTTTCTTCTTTTAGGTGGCTAGTGTGACAGTTATTCATGTTCCTGATGACAAATACAGCCTTTCTGCACGGATTCTCTTTCAGTACCTTCTTACCTCACAAGGGAACATGTATGAGTTAAAGGTATGTTGAATTTTGTTTCGGGCAGGTTGTACCTGCCTATCTCACACACTCAGTCAGGCTCTCCATATTTTGAGTAAAATCTGTTAGTATTTAGCAAGATAACCGTACTACAACTTCCATAAACAGTGTTTATAAAACACTGACCAAACAACCGGAAGGAGACCATTTTGTAGACCAATTTAATGATAGTATTTATGCGATTCTAGCATTCATTCAAGCAATCTTACAGTAAGCTTTTTGTTAGTACATCATTAACCCTTATCCTATCTACTGGGGTACCCAGTGTATACTTTTTATTAGATCTATTATATCATTCATATTTTTTATAACCTCCACTTACTTCTCTTCCTTGCGTCTTAGTTTGTCCCACCGAGGAAGCATGGGAAAGATTGGAGGAAATTATGCCAGGAGAGAGGAAACAAGAAAATGTGTTTTAAGAGAGATTACTCTTCCCTTCCTCACATCTCATTAATTGTCAGCTGTATAGGGGGAGTTAGCAACATTTAGTTGAAATCTGGAAGGGCCGCTCTTGTGTAACCTCGCTCATAACTCCTTGGAGATCTCTCTTCGATGCTCACTCCTTGCTCCTTGGGGCAGGAGCTATTAAATAAGGGAAGTGAAATTCAGCCAAAGTCAAATCAATTGGGTTGTTTATTTCACAGTTTGTGGGTAGTCATTCCAGATACCCAAACATTTGTACACAAGCACAGAAAAAGTGAGATTTTCATATTTCTCCTTTTAAATCCATCATTAATGCAGCCTGAGATAGAACAGAAAAAAGACTATAACAACATTTTTAACTAAAAAGCGCTTGAAATGGGTTCAATAATACTAACAATGCTTATGATTAATTTATTTTTTAACTCTCTTTGAAACCAGAGAAGATAAATATACGAATTAGCACGGAGGAATACTGAACCCTCAAAATAATAATTTGTATTTCTCAACTCCGTTACCTTGAATTCCTGAAGAATTTTTGTCTTTCTTGCATGCCTCCACAGTGAACAAAACAGCTGAATGTTTGCCAAAAAACAAAGCACAGTCAATCAGTCTACTCATCTGTTTTCTTTCTCTCTTTCTATGTGAAATGAAGCTGCCATCAAGTGACTTAAACTAAACTACCTTTTGAAGTGACAGTAATTGTGAAATATATGGTCTACTTGGGCTACATTGAGGGGGTTTAAAGATCAAACAAGACGTCAAACAAATGGGCGGTTTTAGTGACACTCCCACAACCCTGCGACAAATCTCCGGATTGTTTTTTTGGTCTGCCGAGAGATGGACAATCTGGTTAGTTATATCCGGTGTTTGCTGTGGTCCTGTGCGGCCATGAGGCAACTTCAGAGTCGGGCTTTGTTGCCAGTAGTTCTTTGAAAATGTCTTCTCTCTGTAGGCTTCTTATTATATAGTTGGGCCCCTACATGAACACACCAGGTTTGGCCTAAGTTGCGATATCACAAGATATTTCTTTTTTTCTCTGAGCTTTAATAAACACTGGGCTAATAAAAACAATCAGCTAGGAGCTAAAGCGAGGGCTGGTGATGTTCACAACAGCAACCTGACAGATGTCTTTATGCAACTGGACAACATATTTTCATCAGACCCTGTCTGATAAGCAGCCACATATGTAAAATAGAAATATAGATATGCAAATATACATGTGCAACAACTCTTTTCTATTTGTTTCTGTATTTATTGTTGATTTCAGATTAATGTTTAATACGCTTATGCATGTACCAACACCAAGGCAATAATTCCCTTTCTGATTCTGACGTATTTCATGCTCCACACCTCCAATTTGTAATGTAGTGTTTTTTGGTATAGATTTGTTGTCTTCAAGCCTGACCTGAGATAACCTAGAAGACGTAACTCTATGACATTACCATGATTTTGTCTGAGTAGTGGTCTCTGTGAACAGCTGTCAAAATGATGTTGATATACTCTGAGAAAACCAGGCCTCCTCTCTCCCGCAGCCTCTCTTCATGTCAGCTGTCAGTAGGGGAGCATCTGAGCCCTTCCACTCAGAGCCAAATACCCAACCCAGAGAACCCGATGACGAGGCCAGCAGAGGCGAGCAGACTCCAGTGCTGGAGGAGGACTGGTCAGAGGGAAAGGGCAGAGACTGTGTGGTCTGTCAGAACGCAGCAGTGAACAAGGTGTTGCTGCCCTGCAGACACGCCTGTGTGTGTGACAGTTGTGTGTCGCACTTCCAGCACTGCCCCATCTGCAGGGCCTTCATCCACGAGTCCTTCACCCTGACACAGGGACCAGCTGCAGAACAATGACTCCGTACCAAACCAGTAAAGGTTATTTAAGGAATAATATGCAGCAAGACAGGCATCATTGCAAAGTAATCCCTAACACCAAATCTTGACCTGGAAATTATTTTTACATTAAACTATAATGGATTAAAAAGTATGACTGTAGAAGGAAATAGTATCTTGAACATCAGTGGGTAAAAAAACACCTTGGGCAATTGCCAAACAAATATTAGACCATTCATTTATATTTTCATGTGTTTTACATTCAAAATCTAATGTTTTGTCAAACATTAACTCCCTGGTAACACCTAAGCGCTTATATCAGGAACAACCATTCCATCCTCCATTGCATGCACCATCCCATAAGGTTCTTATACAATGGAAACATTCACTGGTCCAGTAAATAGGAAAAACCTTAGATACAACTTGGCAACGGGAGATGTTTCAATGAGCCAGAAAGCTAACGTTATGCTTGCAAGATTCAAAATGAATAACACGTGTGTATGGTTGACAAACCGTAAATATAATTTGACACTATGTTTGACAAAAGGAGAAGCTAGCTATCATTGTCAAATGTCATTGTCTCAAAACCAATTTGCGAGATTTTCACCAACAAATGATCCACCATGTGTACTGTCAGTCGCAGCCTTAAGTTGAACTGTGAATGGGATGTGAGATGATCGCAGTAATACAAAGTTCAGAGACAGAGTGTAACTTAATTCTTGCAGCTTGTGTGTTACAGTCCTGTGGCATTCAGAGGTTGGGGCACTGAAGGAAATATGTTATAAATAAGATGTTCAGATTTCTTTTTCATTTAGTAGAGTGCATCTATTTAGAGTTGTGTTCAAAATAATAGTAGTCCAACATCACTAACCTCATAAATCAGATTATTTGGTAAAAGTGATATTTCTACATGGCAAATAGTTTACTAGTAAGTGTTCTAGAGTAATAGAAAACCAACAGACCCAACAGTCATGACATGCATGCTGATCATTCTGTGTAATTGAATCTGTAATTGAAAGGTATATGTTCAGAATAATTGCAGTGTTGTGTTCAATTAGTGAGTTGAGTTCAATTATGGTCCATATATAAGGAAGGAAGGAAGCAAATGTTGCACATGCTGGTTATTGTGCATTTCACACTGAAATACTCAGCAAAATGGGTCGTTCCAGACACTGCTTTGAGGAACAGCAGACTTTGATTAAAAGGTTGATTGGAGAGGGGAAAACATATAAAGAATTGCAGAAAAGTATAGGCTGCTCAGCCAGAATTATTTCAAATGCCTTGAAATGGGATCCAAAGCCTGGACGACGGGAAAAAAACAGTCAACTACCATTCGAATGGATCGAAGAACAGCCAAAATGGTAAAGGCTCAACCAATGATCAGCTCCAGGAAAATCAAAGAAGACTTAAAGTTACCTGAGTACTGTTACATCAGAAGAAGCATGTGAAACAGTCCCATTTCTGAAAAAAGCGGGTTTGACTCCAACCTGCGGCCCTTTGTTGCATGTCATTCCCTGTCTCCCTTTTCATGTCTTCATCTGTCCTGAGGAAATGAAGGCCTAAAATGCCCCAAAAATAACATTAAAAATTAAAAATAACATTCTGTGGGCTGATGAGAGCAAAACTGTTCTTTTAGGGTCTTGGTGCCACAGACCGTTTGTCCGACAACCCCTATGCACTGAATTCGAACCACAGTACACTGTGAAGACAGTAAAGCGTGGTAGTGCAAAAATCATGTTATGGGGATGCTTATCATACTGTGGTGTTGGGCCTATTTATCAAATACCAGGGATTATGCATATTTTAATACATCAAAATACTTGAAGAGGTCATGTTGCCTTATGCTGAAAAGGAAATGCCTTTAAAATGGGACTTTCAACAAGACAATGACCCAAAACACCAGTAAGCGAGCAAAGTCTTGGTTCCAGATAAACAAGATTGATAATATGGAGTGGCTAGCCCAATCCCCGGACCTCAGTCCCATAGAATACTTCTGGGGTGCCATCAAAAATGCTGTTTCTGAGGCAAAACCCAATAATGGAGAGGAATTGTGGAATGTAGTTCAATCGTCCTGGGCTGGAATACCAGAAGTTGGTTAATTCCGTGCAACACAGATGTGAAGCAGTTCTCAGAAATAATGGTCATGCAACTAAATATTACTGCAGTGAGTCAAAGTAAAGCAAACCCATTTTTCAGTTCATACAGTAAATGTTTGAGTTTGTAAACAAATATGCAAACTAGTATTCAGCCTAATATTCCCTTTTCTTCATTTCTTTAAAGGTATAAAACAAATTTGCTCAATTTGTTATGTCTGGTTTGGAATTGAATGTGCAGTGCTCCCAATGCACTGATATTATGAAATGAAATGCTATTCTAAGGATTTTGAGCATTATTCACTTTTCTATTATTCTGAACACAACTGTATATAAGTATGATTTCAAAATGGATATTACGCGGATTATATTATTAACTCTTTCAAATCCAGAAATGTCAGTGCCACACTAAAAATCATGAATAAATTATAAATGAATAACATGTCAGCATATAAAGAGTAAGAGTTAAGCGACACCGCTCAAATACATGACCTTTCCAGCACATCTTGCCACAACCCTGCTAGTTTGGAAGGAGGGACTGAAATATCATAGTATTAAAATAATTCCTCCAAATAAGAGATACATTTGAGATAATTGGTCCTAAATTATATTTATTAGAGATTTTACCAGGTGAGGAACACTTCCCCTATCTTTGTAAGGCAGAGCAGAGATTATTTAAATAGTTTTTCACAGATTTTCTTTTATGACAATTTGCATCAATTCCACTTAAAATACCTCAATATATGAATAATAGCTTTTCCTATAATGTTCCTATGGGGGAATAAAACAAGAATTAGTGTTAAACTTATACAGTAAGTTTAAGACTAATATACGGCTGTGGCTCAGTGGTAGAGCAGTCGCCTGCCAATCTGAAGGTTGGTGGTTTGATCCCCACCACTGCAGTCATTGAAGTGTCCTTGGGCAAGACACTGAACCCCGAGTTGCCCCCGGTGCTGCGCATCGGAGTGTGAATGTGTGTGAATGTTTATCTGATGAGCAGGTGGCACCTTGTACGGCAGCCCCGGCCCCAGTGTGTGAATGGTGAATGTTTCCTGTAGATGTAAAAGCGCTTTGAGCAGTTGTTAAGACTGGAAAAGCGCTATATAAATACAGGACATTTACATCATGAAAAAAGAGGGGGGCTAGGGATGCCAGAAATACCAAATATTATTTGGCCTTTAATGCTACAAACCGCATCCCCTGGACCTATCAATAACATTGCAAGGTTGGTAGCTATATTTGGCAAAATCAGAAAATTGTTGGTGAAAATAAAAGCAGATATCCATTCCTTCTTTGTAGTTTTGTCCAAACGTCAATACAAACATTAAGAACCCAATTATTAGCATCTCATGTGAAATAGCAAAGATAAAATGAAAGAAATATGCAATTAGTAGATTAGAGCTGCTCTCTTGTCCATAATGGTATAACCTATTTAGTGCTGGAAGGAAGACTTGTATGAATAAAGAGTGAAAAGGTCATAATTTTATGAATTTGGAACAAATTGTAAAGCAGAAGAGAATACTTAAACCTGACACTATTTTTACCTTAAGTTTTTGAGTTTTCTGGAGTACTTTCTGCTTAAAATCTATTTTGCAGAAATTTAAAAGTCAAGTCACAGAACTGGCCTCCAATAAAGACACAATAAATTGAAAGATTGTAGCAAAAAGAGGACAAGTATCCATATTTTACAGATTTACATCTCTCTCTTGTAGTGCCATGGATAAAGTTAAATTACAATAAAAACTTGACCTGGAAAAACATCAATGGGTCGCCATATTGAGATATACAAATTACTAAGACAAACTTATACGGATGAATATTTCATACCAAACTACATAGATGCTGAATAAAGTGAATGCCAATTTGTCAGATTTATGTTGTCATGGCTGTGGAGAAACGTGAACTTTAATACGCCAAGAAATAAGACAATTGAAGAAAACTACTTTCCAAAGTTAGGAACAAACTTTTAATCAGTTTTGGACGAAGCAGTCGCTAAGATGCTGAATGTCCATCTTGAAGGTAATGAGAAAAGAATTATAAATTGAAAAACAGAACTTTCAATATAATAGTACATTTTCAGTACATTAGGTCATTTTATTTATTGGTTTTGTGAGATGCCAGAATGATCAGCCTTTTGATCCAGTGTTAAAAAAAGGCAGGTCAGAGTAGCAAAAGGAAATGGGTCACTTAGTGAAAGTCACTTTGTTAGCAACTGTGTGTCCATGTACTTATTCTAATTTTGCTTCCCACAAACAAACATGTTTTTCCTGGAATTGAAGCATGGATCAACACTGCCATGAGTCCATGAACATGCAATGAAAATATCAGATAAGAATGACACATATAGGGTTTATACAGGCTTGTAGTCCAGCTTGGACTCAAGCTTCTTTGAATCAGCCACTTTCCTCACAGCTTTCATGAAGTCTTCCTGAGTGACATACTCACGGTCAGAGCGGATGGCAAACAAACCTGCAAACAAACACAAGAATAGAGCTGTTTGTGAATACCGTGAACTGAGGAAATTAAACAAATGACAATATTGAATGACAATGTCCAACCTGCTTCTGTGCACACGTTTCTCAGATCTGCTCCGTTGAAACCATCTGACAGCTTCACAATTGCTTCATAATCTGAAAACAACCAAAGGCAATCATTCTCTCTCTCTCAATTTCTCTGTTTTTCAATTTCATGTTGCTTTATTGGCATGGCAAAATATACATCTGTGTTGCCAAAGCATAATAACAAACATACATACATATAAACAAGGAGTAAATACATCTGATATAATAAAACAAGTAAACAGAATACTTATGATATAATTGTAGAAACTAAACAAATTATATAAAAAGGTCCCTCACAGGGTACTTTGAAACACTTAAAAAAATAGAAAAATGATAATGATAATATATAAAATTCTCTATTTAGCCTTGTACTGTGGCAGGAGAAGACATATTTAGCTGCTAGCTATACCGTGCTTTTATCTTCCCCTAATAAAAAAGCAATCTTTTTGTCCTCAGTGTAGGTAGTGAAGCCTGGTATATGTTTTTCAAATTTTTGGAAATATTTGGTTCTTAAGTCTTCATATTTGGAACATGTACATAGGATATGTAATTTCAGGCACTCTAAAACCAGCCCCGTCAACTGCCTTTTTTATCGGAAGGAAGCTCCTAGACATAGCTGCAGCTAGTCCGCGTTGACCGCATTGATTCAGCTTTTTTTTTTATATGGACTATACTCGCATATTTATCTTCCGTTAATCTGCACAGAACATCTACACCCACATTAAAGCTTCTTTTGAAAATCCGGAAAACCCATGTTATTGGGACATTTCGACTTCAGCTTTTTGCGTTTCAAATGAACTTTGTTTTTAAGTAATGCAATCATCGTTGGTTTTGTATATTTTAAGGTTTATTGGGGATGGTTACTTGGCTGTGTGCGCTCTGTCATGATGTATAGGCTAATGACATGTACTGTTTTTGTGTGGTAAGAGGGGATCGCTGTCATGCGTTTTGCACCCCACTTGTCACCACATTTAGCTGAAGTGCACAGACAGACAAATCTTTGTAAGAGGATTTGTATTTTGCTTTAGAAATTAGGTGTTTTTAGTTTTGGTGATAACACTGTCTTGATGCTGTTTGCCCGTTGCATTGTTAAGGCTTTTTGTTTCAGAGCTGGAATTGTAAAATAACTTTTGCAGTACTATTAGCTAGGCTGGTAATTGTGGAGGTCAGAGGGCCAAGATTTAAGAGTCATGGTTTGCTACTGAGGACAATATATTGACATACTGCTCACTAACCTATTTCTCCGTGCTTGGTAATGGGACTGGAGTGGATCTTGAGGATGTCCAAACGAGCCTGTTCATTGGGCAGCTCAATGTCTGAAGATCAGAAAAGGACATTAGTTCTGCTGCATGTGGTCACAGAGAGCTGACACAGATAATGAACAGAAACAGATCTTACGGATTTTACGGTCCAGTCTGCCAGGCCGCAGCAGGGCAGGGTCCAGAGTGTCAGGTCTGTTGGTTGCCATGATCATCTTGACTCTGTGCAGCGTGTCAAAGCCGTCCATCTGGTTCAGCAGCTGACAGAACACACCACACATAAACCAACTAAATCAATCACTGCTTTAATTTAATTACTTACTGGGCTCGATCCAAATGTGTTTATAAAGAACTTTAAAAAGCAACCAACATTGCACAATGTGCTGTACAGAACAAAGTAGAAGTCATTTAAAAATAGTATCACAGTAAAACATTTTGCACAAAAATGTCAGCATCAGTTGAAATAGGCCAAGGAAAAAAAAAGGTGAGTTTTAAGAAGAGATTTAAAATTAGACTGTGAGGAGGTCGGTCTGATAGGCAGAGGTAGGTCATTCCATATTTTTAGAGCTGCCGCAGCAGTCTTTATATCATCAAGGCATTCAAGCAGTGGTCTGAAAAAGTTGCTCTTTTTAAGGGGCACATAGATTTGGCTGTTGTCAACATAGCAGTGGAATAGAATGGCATGCTTTAAGTATGGAACCAAGCGGGAGCAGATATAGAAGAAAAGTGGGCCTAAAACTGAGCCCTCTGGGACACCAAACAAGAGAGGAGCCAAGGAAACCAAGTCACCACAGCTGACACAGAAAGTGCACCCTTCCAAATAGGACCTGAACCAGCTAAGAGCTACATCCTTGATGCCCACCCACAGTCCAACAGCTGGACATATAGTAGGGAAAACAGTGTCACTTGGAGAACCTGAGGGCTTCCAACAATCTGTGACAAACAATCTTCTGTCGTGCACACTGAGTAACATGTTTAAGCTTTCCAAAAACAGCAGAGCAGACAACAGAGATGGAGGAATCATAAGTAGAAGGTAACATGTTAGCCCTAAGAGAAGTGACCTGCTCAGTAAAAAAGTAAAGAAACGGTTCACATAAGGCACGAGAGGCGTCAACACAGGCAGTTGGCTGGCCAATAACAGAGTCAATAGTTTTAAACATACAAGGGTTGTTAAAATTAGACAATAATTTCAGATAAATATTACCTTTTTGCTTCTTTCAAAGTTGTCTGATATTGACGCCAGAAATCTCATACTATTTGAAAAGCAGTTAGTCCTTCCATTTGCGCTCAGCTTTACGGCACTCATGTCTTTCAGCAAACCCTGGCCTTATGACAAACTGTGTCATTATGCCAGGGCTCCACTTTTGCTTTTGGCTGCCTGCTCTTCAATGGAGATATCCTGTCTATAACCCTTTGACAAGTCGAGTTAAGCCCACTGGTTCATCACAAAAAGAGTCTGCTTTGGCACTATTCTGATTGTAGACAGATGAGAACTGAGCAGTGGAAAGGTTAATTATCCAACTGCGCCTAACAGCAGTGCAAGGTTTAAATGTATTACAAGCAAGAACAAATAATAAAGGCATGTGGTCAGAAAACACTGCATCCCAGATCTTTAAGTTAATTACAGGCAAACCAAAAGATAAAATAGGTCAAGTGTGTGCCCGCGTTCCTATGTAGGGACAGACACACATTGCACAAGATTAAAAGTCAATACATTTTTTAATGTTTTTTTGCCATTGGCTTTAGTAAAAAAAAATGTTTTTAACATTAACACATTAATGTATTTTGTCTGTACTAAGTGGTAGTTGGGTACCAAAATCTGTACTTTTTTTAGGTAATGACCGAATTACACATAAGGGCCGGCTTATGTGCTCTCTGCATGTTAATAGAGAGCGGAGCTCTAATACCACAGTGTTAAGGCACAGTGAGTCTCGCGGTGCCGGTTTTGTGGTTGCAAGTGTTGTTACACTTCCCAAAATTCCACGCTGACACGTTTGCTGCAATATAATAAAAGCAAGCTAAAAGCGGTCATGGGGCAGTTACACAACCTCTGGGACACACAGGCAGGTTTTCTATGCCCTGTTGACTGACACTAAGCTGGATAAAAATTGGCGGGGATAAACCATCGATAAAACACCAAGTTTTCTGCAACCTGGATTGGTTTGGTAGTTATTGTGTTAGTCTTCAGCGTTTTATATTTAATAATGAAAATCAGTGTCAGGCCAAACAATGTCCCGGTTCCGCCGTGCTTTTATGCTGGTTTCGAGCACTGGTTACTGTGCTAGTCAAATGACTACGGCAAACAGCTGAATGCCAATTCTATCCATTTTATTTCAATGTTTGTTACACTTTAGTGACTCAGTTACCTCCATCAAAGTCCTTTGAATCTCTCTGTCAGCAGAAGTTCCCTCAGAGAATCGACGGCCACCTACGGGGAAAACCACATAAACATGACAGATAATTTACAGTGAGGATTTAGAACATCAATTAATTACTGAACACCTGTATTCATGTAAACATGTTTTTAATAATGAAAAATAGTTAGGGTACCGTATCAATACCCAAAATGTGGTTCAGCAATACCTTTTTTGGTACTTTCCCTGTTATTAAAAAATCATTTCAGTTTTAAAAACGATTAAAATGATCTAACCTACAGATGGGTTAAACATAATAGCAGTCCAACATCACTAACCTCATAAATCATATTTTTTGGTGGAAGTGGTATTTTTACATGGCAAATAATTTACTAGTATGTGTTGTAGAGTCATAGAAAACCAACAGACCCAACAGTCGTGACATGATGCTGCTCACTCTGTGTAATTGAATCTGTAATTTAAAGGGGCATGTTCAAAATAATAGCAGTGTTGTGTTCAATTAGTGAGGTGATTGATTCTGTGAAGAAACAGGTGTCAATTGTGGTCAATTTAAGAAGGAAGCAAATGTTGCACATGTTGGTTATAGTTCATTTCACACTGAAATAATCAGCAAAATGAATAGTTCCAGACATTGCTCAAAGAAACGGCAGACTTTGAAAAAAAGGTTGATTGGAGAGGGGAAAACATAAAACAAGTGCAGAAAAGTATAAGCTGCTCAGCCAAAACGATTTCAAATGGCTTGAAATGGCCTCCAAAGCCTGAACAACGTGGGGAAAAACGGTCAACTACCATTCAAATGGATCAAAGATTAGCCAAAATGGCAAAGGCTCATTCAATGATGAGCTCCAGCAAAATCAAAGACTTTAAGTTACCTGTGAGTACTGTTACGATCAGAACAAGGCTATGTGAATCAGAATCAGCTTAATTTGCCAGGTATGAGGACACATACAAGGAATTTTCCTTTGGATCGTACTGCTCACGATAAACTTAAAAAAAAAAATAATAATAATAATATATACACACTATAAACAAAAACAATATCGACAGGTTGTGACAACGGTGCAATGAAGAGTGCAAAGTATGCAGGAGTACATTTTAATTATGATGCTGGAAAGCTATCAGCTAGAAGCTGACATGTACTGACTGAATAGGTTGAAATATGGCAAAGAACACATTGACTGGCCAAAAGGAGAAATGGCTTAACATTCTGTGGACTGATGATCGCAATTTTTTTTTTGGGTCTGTAGTATCTGTTCTCTTGATATTCCTACAAGAACGGCGCCTCCACCAGCCTCTCCTTCCCAGCTTCTAAGTTCCCAGGGGTTTCCAGGTTGCAAACGCTTAACACCCCACAATGTCAATGTTAGCTAGATGCTAGTCTCGCATTACTCCACAGAGCAGCGGAGTTAGTAGATACTGCCATGTTGATATAAAAGCCTGTGGTCTCAGGTAGCTCTGTACCCGACTGAAAATCATCTTATCAAAACCTTGAGCTGGCGATGCTATTGTTAGCCACAAGAATATTCCATAACGTTACATAAATTGTAGAGCAACCTGTAGAGAACCTAAGCTGTGTTCCAATCCAACAATTTAGGCTACACAGTTGTTTTACCAAAGTTAAACTACATGTTTCCTTATGAGGAAGTCAGACTTGCAGCTTCTGTCATACGCCCATCACAGTGTTTGTGAACAGCTGTGTCTTGCTTGCCCCACTTGGGCTACAGTACACAGTGGGCATCGTTCCGCTACGAACGTGCACACATGCATTGTTTGTATCTCAAACACGGTTGGTCAGTAAAGGTGCAGTCGCAGCGGTAGCCATCACAGTGTAACTCCTTTCTCAACTAAAGCTGCATCTACATGCTCCAACTTTGCCTTGGAGACGGTCTCCAAGAGACCACATTGCATGTTTTTTGGCAAAGACCCGCCCTACTTTGAATCTGATTTTGCTAGAACTCTCCGGGAACCATCACCTTATCGTGGTGGAGAGGTTTGTGTGTCCCTATGAACCTGAGGGCTGTGTTGTCTGGAGCACTGTGCTCCTGGTAGAGTCTCCCATGGCAAGGAGGTCTCAGGGGAGGGGCCACACAAAGAATGGTTCAAAGATTCCTATGGAAGAACAAGGAAGGGATTGAGGGACCCCGCCCGGAGGAAGCCCGGGGCCCCCGTCTGGAGGCAGGCCCAGACGGCGGGCTCACCAGCAAGCGCCTGGTGGCCGGGTTTGTCACAGAGCCCGGCCCTGGCACAGCAAGAAGAAGCGACGTGGCACTTCTCCCTCCAGCCCATGGACCCACCACCTGTGGGAGGAACCAAAGTGGTCAGGTGCGCTGCTACATGGGTGGCAGCAAAGGTCAGGGGCTTCGAACGGACCAGACCCGGGCGGCAGAGGCTGGCTCTGGGGACGTGGAATGTCACCTCCCTGTGGGGGAAGGAGCCGGAAGTTGTGCGGGAGGTGGAGCACTAACAGTTAGATCTGGTGGGGCTTACCTCTACGCACAGTCTCGGTTCTGGAACCGTACTCCTGGATAGGGGTTGGACTCTGTCCTACTCCGGAGTTGTCCATGGTGTGAGGCGCCGGGCGGGTGTGGGTGATAGCACACAAGCCCCCGGCTGAGCGCCGCTGCGTTGGAGTTTACCACGGTGGACAAGAGGGTTGACCTTGAATTGAGTCCTGTATGGGGCTCCAGTAGTAGATTTTATAATTATTTTATCTGATCTGAGGACGTATGTTTTGGACACTCGAGTGAAGAGAGGGGCAGAGCTGTCAACTGATCATCATCCGGTGGTGAGTTGGGTCAGGGGGTGGGGAAAGACTCCGGACAGACCTAGTAAGCCCAAACGGGTAGTGCGGGTAAATTGGGAACGTCTGGAGGAGGCCCCTGTCCGGACTTTCAACTCAGAGTGGCAGACCGGGGTGGTTGTTTCCCTCTTCAAAAGGGGGATCAGAGGGTGTGTGCCAATTACAGGGGTATCACACTTCTCAGCCTCCCTGGTAAAGTCTACTCCAAGGTGCTGGAAAGGAGGGTTCGGCCCATAGTCAAACCTCGGATGGAAGAAAAAATGACCGATTCCGTCCTGGCCGTGGAACAACGGATCAGATCTTCACTCTCACAAGGATCTTGGAGGGGGCCTGGGAGTATGCCCAACCAGTCTACATGTGTTCTGTTCTGATCTCTGTATGACCAAAGCGAGAGCTGTGTCCGGGTTCTCAGCAGTAAGTCAGACTCGTTCCAGGGGAGGGTTGGCCTCCGCCAGGCCTGCGCTTCGTCACCAATTCTGTTTGTTATAGTTATAGACAGGATATCGAGGCGTAGTCCGGGCGGGGAGGGCTCGCAGTTTGGTGGGCTCGGGATCTAATCGCTGCTTAATGCAGATGATTTTGTCCTGATGGCGTCATCGGTCTGTGACCTCCAGCACTCACTGGATCGGTTCGCAGTAGAGTGTGAAGCGGCTGGGATGAGGATCAGCACTTCTAAATCTGAGGCTATGGTTCTCAGCAGGAAACCGATTGAGTGCTTTCTTCAAGTAGGGAGTGAGTCCTTACCCCAAGTGAAGGAGTTTAAGTACATTGAGGTCTTGTTCGCAAGTGAGGGGACCATGGAGCGTGAGATTGGTCGGAGAATTGGAGCAGCCGGTATTACATTTCATTTATTGCACCGTTGGGAGCTGAGCCAGAAGGAAAAGCTCTCGATCTACCGGGCAATTACCGTTCCTACCCTCACCTATGGTCATGAAGGCTGGGTCATGACCGAAAGAACGAAATCAAGGCTACAAGCGGCCAAAATGGGTTTCCTCAGGAGGGTGGCCGGACGTCTCCCTTAGAGTTAGGGTGAGAAGCTCAGTCATTTGAGGGGAGCTCGGATTAGAGCCCTTGCTCCTTCGTTTTGAAACGAGCCAGTTGAGGTGGTTCGGGCATTTGGTAAGGATGCCTCCTGGGCGCCTCCCTAGGGAGGTGTTCCAGGCACGTCCAGCTGGGAGGAGGCCTCGGGGAAGACCCAGGACTAGGTGGAGAGATTATTTCTCCAACCTGGCCTGGGAACACCTAGGGATTCCCCCAGTCGGAGCTGGCTGATGTGGTTTGGGAAAGGGAAGTTTAGGGTCCCCATCCATCTTCATCCACTTACCCGGTATTGGGTCGCCCCCCGCAACCATTTTTCACCACTATCACACAGCAACAAACACAAATACACAAAGAACTCTGTATTGAAACATTATCTGACAAGTGTATTGTAGCGGCTCTTGTAAAGGCTAACTGTGCGTGGTTAGCACAACAACATGTTAGAACGCACAGCCGGAATGATTTGTCATAAACTAAGTAACAATAGTGTTAGCCACAATGCTATCAGCATTGATAACATAGCCAAACGGTGCTGTCACTACTATTTAACTGATTTATCTGCAACCTGTCTTGTAACAGATAGTGACATTGAAAATACAGTTTTTAGAAGGCAATATATATTCAGAGCTATCTCTGACAGATGCAGGGCAGCTAACAAACTTCAGCTGTCTCCATGAAGCTCCCAGCTAAGCTCCTATAACTTGTGACGCAGTTAGGAAACAAGAACGAGCTACAAACTGTTTCCCATCCTTCTTCCAGCCACAACCTGTCACTGCCACTGACTAACGTTACTAGGCACGTGATGTTTGCTCTGTGATCTTAAGATCTCACAACAAGGCCTTGTGTTTCTCCCTCCCGCTAACTTAATGTTTATCAGATGTGACGCATGAGGGTAGGCCAAGGGGACAAGAGGGAGATTAGCCAACATATTTAAAAAAAAAAGTCACATTGGAATAGTAATTTCAGCAATTGAATAGTATTGATATTTTACTATTCAAATTATATTTCATTTTCAAGATAAGTTCTGACAGCCCTAGTACATAATTACTAGGGATAGGAGAAAAATATGCTTATTTATTTGCATTTCTTTAAACCAATCACAATCGCCTGGGGCAGCGTTAAGTGGTGGACACAGGTGCAGTGGGAAGGAACTTGTGCATGTAAGTAGGCAAGCTCTTGATTTAAAATGGTTGTGAAGTGTGTGAATAGAATTTTACTAAAAAAAGAAGATATAAACAATTTAAATTGTTGGTTCTAGCACAGAGGATGTTTTCGGAATCGAGTCTGGAATGCCAACAACATGCCAACAGCCAAAAATTAGCATGCATCCGGCAGAACCGGAACAATCCCGTAAATGAAACGTTGATAAAGACTAGGTTGGATTTAAATTGCAACCCTGCCAAACATCCCTTGTCTGGGTGAAGTCAGTATGTTGTCTCTCATTTTACACAAAGGAATTATTGCACTTACAGCTAAAAAGGAAAAGGCTGTCTGACAGCCAGGTAAAGCAGTGAAAATATTCTAAATATAGCGTAAACCTAATGGGATAGAAAAAGTAGTCCTTTTTCAGAGGGAGCTGACTGCAGACTTCCACTGCGCATTTGGTTTTTTGTTTTCTAAAGATACAGAATTAGATTACAAGGGTGGCAGTAGCTCACTCCGTAGGGGAGTTGGGTTGGGAACCAGATGGTCGGGTTCAAGTCCACTTACAGAGCAAAGTATGGTGGTGGACTGGTAGCTTGAGAGGTGCCACTTCACCTCCTGGGCACTGCCAAGGTACTCTTGAGCAAGGCACTGAACCCCTAACTATTAGAGCCACCTTTTCATGGGCAGCCCCCTCACTCTAATACCTCTCCATTTAGTGCAAAGTACAAACCCGATTCCAAAAAAGTTGGGACACTGTACAAATTGTGAGTAAAAAAGGAATGGAATAATTTAGAAATC
>NC_048424.1:17711157-17724069 GCF_013103735.1 Etheostoma cragini
CTTCCACATCATTGCATTCTGTTTTTATTCACAATTTGTACAGTGTCCCAACTTTTTTGGAATCGGGTTTGTATGTGTAATTAAGGCCTGTGTGTAATAACAGAGTGTAAATTGTAATTACCTCTTGTGGGACTAATAAAGGATACATTATTATTATTATTATTATTAAACTAATTAATTTGCTAAATGATCCCTGATATGCCCTTTGAAAAACATCACAAGTAAATTAAAATGTTAAAGTCCCAAGAAAGTCAGAAACCATACCAGATCTCCAGTGTCACTTACCAATGGCATCAATCTCATCCATAAAGATGATGCAAGGCTGGTGGTCCCTGGCATAGTTAAACATCTCTCTGATCAGCCTGGCGCTCTCACCAATGTACTTGTCCACAATAGAGCTGGATACAACCTGTGGCACACACACAGACATCAGTTGACTGTCTGCAGTGTGGTAGTACACCCTGAAATTGGCACTGACACTCACCTTGAGAAAGTTACAGTCCAGCTGACTGGCCACTGCTCTGGCAAGAAGAGTCTTCCCAGTACCTGTTACAGGAAAATAAATAAATAAATCACTCATCAATATTAGACTAGGGCTGCAGCAATTCTTTAGTAATTGTGTATTCAACCATTGATTGATTAATTGGATAAGAAATGTTTTTGCTTCATAGTAAATAGCAGTAGTGGATATATAAAAAAGGTTTCATTTTTAGAAAAAGCAACCATTTTATTGCATACAACAACAAGAATAGATGCTGATATTTTTAATCGAAATCTTTTTTGGCCCCCTTCCCCTTCATGCCTCTGGGTTTTACACTGCTTATACAAAAAGAGCTATTCACTTAGCTCAGACACCGACTGCACAAAGCTTTAAGCACGGCTATTCAACAACAGTATTCTGGGGGACACATGTTCAGAAGGTTGATCTGAGTGAACTTTATGAATGAATGAAGAATGCAGACATCATCTGCATGTTAAGTAGCCATGTGCATGAGGCGCTGGTTTGTCTCTGCCAGCAGCTACGTTTACAGAGAGCTTTCTAAAAAAAATTCTAGCAAGTTTTTTTGCAGAGCCTCCGTAACAAAGCAAATCGTTACGAGAGACCTGACATCACGCGATGCTTCCTGGTGCACCGACAGAAAGGTGCTAGGGTGGATTTTCCGCTCACAGGCTCTAGGGGGGAGCGAGATGACCGCCATTCAACCCCAAAAAAATATTCAGTCAAGGTAAATTAATCTTAAAAAACTGCATTTAAACGCCAGATGAGACACTGCATGCAGAAATTAAAGCTACCGTGCTATGACCAAAACTTTGTATCACTTTATTTTTTAAGATTCTAGCAGTTTCCCGGTGTATCCTTTATTTTGATGTCTTTATATAAGTTTATAGTGGCTTATTTTACTGTCAGTATTCAGCACTATCAGAATATAAAAAAAACAAAAAGTTTTGAGGTCATCATGTTTGCTAAAAGTTTTCATTACTTAAGGGTTTGTTTGGCTCCGCAACATTATACAATGTTATATGAAGGAGAAAGCATGAAACAGTTACAAAATATAAACTATTTCTTTTATTGTGCAAATTTCAAAGTAGTAAAATAAACTTCAATTAAATAACTACACATACCAACAACTTAAACATACTTACTTAAAAAAAATAGCTGTATGATTGAAGTTTAAACACTATCTTGACTTCAGGTAAAGTAAGGTTGTTGTAGAAAAGTGGGTGAAGCTCCGCTGTCAGCTTGCTTTGATGTGTGAATAATTTAAGTGGTATGGCGGAAGTATTTCGACAAGGCAGGACATCTAAAATCCAGTGTTTTAATAATTGCTCTGAACCCGTCTTTCTCAACACCCTGTAGTACGACCGTAGGTGGATTGTCACTGCATTCATTAGGCTGCTCCAGTGCATGCTTGAGGTGACAGGTCTTAACGTTAGCACAGCTGAGTAAAGCCTTCTTTTTTGACTGTATAAAGCGGTACCATGTGTTTGGCTGGGTAGATAGTGATAGAGTTGTTAAAAAATAAAAAATAAGTATTTTTCTGTCGTATGGACTCTATCTAGCCAACGAATCTTGAAGTGACATTTGGCTTGACTTTTCTTTTGCTTTCCCTGTGTTACCTACTGATGTGGAAGGCGTTGACCTTAATTCATACATTATAGATATTTCAACACATGCTTGTGGCTAAAGTGGTGGATTTTTTGGAAACCAAAAAAACTCCAAACGGACAAGGCTCCTCTTTTTGGCACAAGTTCTCCTGTTTGTGTTCTACTACTTCTGCAGCTTTGATTTCTGAACATTTTATGTCTATCCTAGCCACCTTCACTTTAAAATAACACTAGGGCACTAAGGTTTACCCTCACAACGCCTTGCAGTCGCACCATGCGCGTTTAGAAGCGCAGCATTGAAAAGGGTCCTGTCTGAAACAGTGTCACACATCGTAGCAATCTGAACATTACATAATAAAATACACTGGATGGCAGTATATTTAAAATTCAAATCGAAAATAAAAACCAGTACTCTGTGTGTACCGGTATACCACCCAGCACTATTACCTTGTGCAACTTGTCTGCTTGAGTTTGTTTTTTGCAAATTAAAATGATCCCTAACCGTTTTTGCTGTCTTACTATTTTTGATCTCTGCGGTATACATTGTAAACATTGTTAAAAAGAAGCTGTGAGGCAAAGAATTTTTCATCGAGAATTGTTATGAATTATTTGAGTTACTCAAGGAATTGTTTCAGCCCTACACCAGACACGGGTATTTAAAAAAAAAGGTTACTCAAATCTGTTGTCATTAAACTACTGACCTGGAGGACCATAAAGCAAGCAGCCTTTAGGTGGGATGATCCCCACTCTCTGGAAGAGCTCAGGGTTGGTCAGAGGCAGCTCAATCACCTGCAACAAAATAAAAGCAGCAATATTTTGGACTCAATGAATAGATAATAAAAATCTAAATGTATCTGGTTTAAGAATCCTTACAATCAAAGCCACCATACAACCACATACACATATCAAAATGTGAGTAAAATAATCTAAAAAACAGTCAAAACTCAAGAAGTCTATCCTGCTGAATAATTGTTGCAGCTTTGTTGTACCTCTCTCAGCTCACGGATCTGTTCAGACAAGCCTCCAATTTCAGAGTAGGAGACGCTGCCAGGGTCCTCATGGGACATGTTGTACACTAGAGGATCCACCTCTCTGGGCAGGTACCTTTGAAAGAACAGGAAACAAATAATGAGCACTCACCCATCACCAGCTGTTTAGATGGTTTGCGTAAACCACCATGCACTTGGTTTGTGGCATTTATACATTGAATTGAGCTTCAAAAGGCACACACTCATTTGTAAATTTTCAATAAGTTACCTACACAAAGATAAGCTGTATTACTTTATATACATTGACTTTTCCGTAGTGGGTAAGGTGAGCCACCTTGCTATTGCTCACATCACAAAATACCCTGTTTAAAAAAAAAATCTTCTGGAAAAAAGCAGTGGTATTATTACCCACAGAACATGCCATAGATTTAATCTCTGTGTTGCGGCCATCATTGTCTAATTAAATTGATCACAAGACAGAAATAAGTCACATCAACTGGCTAAGCACATCAACTAAACAATTACCTGGAGGAAAATTTATGTGCATAAAAAATTATGAGAACATCAGTCTTAGTAGATGATTGAACCCCTTGTTTGATACAAATGATAACAGTGTCACATGTGCTATGAAAAAACTGAAACAAGCCACATGTAAAAGGGCATAGGCCAAGCTAGTTTACCAGTATAATCCAGTTTAGTGTTCAGCAAAAACAAGTGTACAGTTTGCCTGTGATGCTAGTTTACCAATTGTAAGTGATGATTATAGCCAGCCTACCTCATTATAGTGAGTGTAGTCATGTCCAAAGCCACTCTGGTGCCTGGCTTCAGCTGTGACTTGTCCAGCTGGGATGAAACATATCACAGATTAGTGGACACATACTAAACACTGAAATCAAAGATTTATGAAACT
This sequence comes from Etheostoma cragini, assembly GCF_013103735.1. NCBI lineage: Eukaryota > Metazoa > Chordata > Actinopteri > Perciformes > Percidae > Etheostoma > Etheostoma cragini. The sequence goes on from NC_048424.1 coordinate 17,715,163, forward strand.
GCATTGTGTTGGCAAAATTTTTTATCCTATCCTTTTTTATTATTAAAGATTTTCCATGACAAAAAAAGAAAAGAAACACACAGTACATAACGTGAATACAAATTAGTGACAGGACAAACTGAAAAAATTGAATACAAGGGCGGGAGGTGGGGAATTACAGTGTTTTGAATATTAATAAAGTGCTTATATTATGCTGTTCGGCTTTTTCCCCCCTTTCCTTTATTGTGTCATATCTTTTTTTGGTTAATGTTATAGGTTTACAAAGTGAATAAAGCCAAAGTCCTCTCCAAAAGGGACTTATCTCCAACAGAGACCACTGCTCACAAACTGCTCCATCCAGGTGTTGTCCAGCCTTTACTTCCATGACAAACGTGTGTCACTTTGTAACACGTTGTAATGCTCGCCTAGCTGCTAGAGTGGCACGCCCTCCTATTCTGCTCTACATAATGGCTAGTTGTCCTTACCTAGCTATTGCGCATGTACGACTCCAAACAAAAGTTGAATAGAAGTAAGATACCTCACTCAGTAGCTAAAAGAGGGAGCTCAACACACAGGGTAAAAAAGGAGCTGCAGCAATGTGCAGAAAAACAAAAATGTTTTTTGAAAATTAAACCATGTAAACCTATAGTAGTTAGGCAATTATTCGAATTTAAATCGCGATCACGATTTTGACTTTCCACGATAAAATTTCCGTGATTAGAGCGATTTGTTTATTAAAGCGTAATTTCATTGAACGCTCTGTTTTTTTTGCAAAGCCAATCTACCGCTCCTTAAAGCCATCTGCTCATGAGCCAGTCAGAGTAGTTCCCTGCACCCTGTGCAGCTTAGTTTCTAGATGTAGACAGTCACAGAGGACAGAGTAACGGGAGGAAAACTCAACAGATAGTCGGTTATACGTTGGTCTTAAGGTTTACCAGTTTACCAGTAAACGCAACATTTTGTTCCGTCTGTTGTTTTTCAGACAACAGCAGTGACCAGTGCTAGTTGGTGCTAGTTTGCATTTGTTAGCAGTTAGCTCCTCTAGGACGCACCGGTGCTAATGTCCTTGCATCCGCTGTAATGCTGTTTATATGGATATGGTTTAATTTTGCGTTACAAGACAGATTTCTTCTGTAAAGCCGTGCCTGTGTTGAATCTCTCCTCCACTGTCTCTCCTCTTACTCTCCTCGCAGCCCTGCCACACATAATTCTCTAGAAATAATAGTATATTAATCTTTGAAAAAGTGTACCTTCATTATTGTGCCGCTATTGTTTTAGATGAAAATGGTCTCAGAATGAAAATATTATTGTTTATCACAATAATTTCAGTGACAATTTATTGTCCAGCAAAATGTGTTATTGTGACAGGCCTAGCAAGGCGTAGTGTGATAATTTTTGCAGCAATTTACATTTAATGCCTTGGAGGTCATTACCAAACAAACATATGGCTGTGTTGTACAATTACAATATATTTACCTTGAACCATATAAAGTTTAAAGCAATGTAAAGAATACACAGCCAAAATAATGGCTCCCTGGGAAAAAGTTACCATGAAGCCCCAAACCAAACTTGATGACCAACTTCAAGTTTTATGCCCTTACGTATAATAAACGTTGACAGTTTCTAAATATTTGGGTCCAGACACAAATTAATAAATGTTTGGTAAGTTTGTAAGGACGTCCCAATCATCATTTTTGATCCCCGATCTGATGTCTAATTAGTGAATATCTGCTAATAGTGAGTGCCCTACCGATACTTGTCTTTGTTCAGATAATGGGGCAGCACAGCGTTTTTTTTGTTTACAAAAATAACCAAGTGATCAAAGTATCTAAAATGTCTTAAGCTTAATACATTTCATTTCATGCAGCTAGTGTGTCTTTTCTCTCAACATCAAAACAGAATCCCACCCCCAACCAAAGAATAAACCGTTTCAAGTTCCTTGCTGGACAGCAAATACAAAACTCAGTGATGCCTCTTGCGCTTAATAGTCAATCTTTGATTAAAACTAAACTTAGTGACACATCTTGTGTTTAATGGTCAATCTTTGATTTTGTTGTCGCGTAAAAGCGTGGTTTCCTGGAGAAATGGATGGAAATGATCAGAGTAAAGTAAATGGTAGAGGTCGGGGAGCAAAACAAAAACTAAAAAAACACTATTCTTAGATGCATTGCGATTCTCTCTAGAACGACTGGATGCTTAATTCTGATAAGTTAATAATCTATTATTAAAAAAATAAGATTACTTTTTTTTTAAATGTGTTGATTTTTATTTAAAAGTTAAATAAGTCAATTAAGAATTCTAAAAATTAAATTAGTTTGCCCGCTGCGCTAAAGAAAACTCTAAAACTAACTCTAAAAGCTGCTGTATGGCATCACTTTGGGTTCTATGAGGTCGAGCGGAAGCTGGACAAGACCTTCACTGTGTGTAAAGTGTGTGAATCACATACTTTGGAAAACAACAAATCTACAAAACCACATTTCTCGATACCACTCAGAGTTGAAAGTAAAGCGACCCGTTCCAGATGGCAGCCAGAGGACAATTGAGCAAGCAATGGCACAGCTGTCACCGAACTTGTATAGGGCCAAATGGATTACTAACTCCATTGCAAAATTTAATTCAGTGGATTTAATACCATACTCTGTTGTAGAGAATGAGGGTTTTGGGGAGATGGTGCATACTTTGAAGCCGGGGTACAAGATACCTTGTCGACGGTACTTCATCAACACTGCAATCCCTATACTCTACGTTGAAACTAAATCAAAAGTTTTGGATACTTCAGTCCATACTCTGTTATAAAAAATTTATTTTTTTAACATTCTATATTTTATTGTGCTGAAATGCAACCCGCACTGATTATTGCATTGTTTATAGAAAGTCATTTTGAAAATAAAAGCCTTTTCTCTAATAAAATCTTAAAGATAATTCATCTGCTGGTTTTCTTTATCATCACAAACGTAAAAAACTCATATTTACATTTGTAATTTTTTTAGAATTGGAAATTTATATCAAAAAAATGTTGCAACGAGATGCAGTGATAATACGTTTAGAATCGAATCGTTGGCCTCTGAATTGGAAACAAAAGGTGCCAAGAGAGTCCCAGCCCTAGTAAACGGGCTCAATGCTGATCCCCTATCAGTTATATAAAAAAAAAAGCTAAATCGTCTCCGATCCAATCGAGATCAAGATATCCCCACAAGTTTGCAATATATTTGTACAATTTGCGTTTTTGTTGAAAATCTGGACTATCAGTCTCCTGAAAAAGGATAAAAAATAAAGTCCCCATAACATTTGGTGACCCACCAATGAGAGAAGATAATACATCTAATTACAGGACACTAAGCACATTGGTGTTCAGCACCTACCTGTCTGCGGCATCCAACCACGTATCTGGGTCCGTTGGTGGCCTTGACAATGACTGGAATAAAAATTTTAAAAATGCATTAGCGTCACATGTCTGAGCTAATCACAGTGTGTCACAGTCACAGATTGTTTTGGATTTTTGTTCAGAGATTTTTTAAGCGGTGCCAAGCTTAGATAGGGCGGGTCTTGCGTAATACAAAGCCTGTCCTAGAGCACTTTCAAATTATGTAAATGAAATCAAAAATCTATGACGAATGCTGTGCTTTTGTAAACAATTGTGTGCTCTACTAAACAATAATCATAGACACATTGAATATGTCATCATAATTTCACGTGCACAGGATATCTATACTATTAGATTTTATTTATAGTATCAATTCATAACAAGAATTATCTCGAGACATTTTACAGATAGATTAGGTCTAGACCACATATTTACAAGGACCCAACCGTTCTAGTTCCCTCCAGAGCAAGCAACAGTGGCGAGGAAAAACTCCCTTTATCACAAAACTTATCTCTATAAGTGAAAGGTGTCCATAATCCATTTGTTTTTGTCATGGTCTCATCTTGTTTAATTTAAAAAACATTTTTTTTTTTTTATTTAAAATACATTTTCACCGCGGCTGTTTCTTAAACTTGGCAGATAAATCCCAATGGAGGATTGCCGTGAAAAGATACAGGTATAGCAATTTTCTGTTCATGTGAACAGCGCATGCTAAAGTTCAGTGCAAATATGGAATTGGTACCTAAACGGCCTGTCTCTAACGGACAGAAAAGCAACGCAGATTTTGGTGCCACTTAAATGCTTGCTCTGCTCACTGATGCTTCAAAACAGAGGTTAGAGGCAGGTAATGTTGCCTACTGTTAGTTAGTATCTGGCTTAAACACAAACTGATTAAAATGCTGACAGCTAAACTATGTAGTGTGACTGCATTTCACTGTAAAGAATTCCAACACAGGGACGTAAACAGTCTGCTGCTAAAGATATGAGCTAAAAGACCCAAACTAGCACTTGGTTATTGTTTTTGTCAAAAAACACAGACCTGACTAAATGTTGCGTTTACTTGAAACTGCTAAACATCATGGTGCACTGAAAGTAATTGTAAAATACCCTTTTTTCATCTGTATTTGTCATTTAACAGCAATTTGCTGGTGAAAAAAAAAGGTTACTGTTAAAAGTTTTTGTTATAACATTTTTGATGAATCATTTAAATTCCCTTTTTTGTGCTCATGTGATCTGTGACTCAAAACCGTGACTGGACCTGTATCGCAAGTTTTGTGATCCGTTACACCCCTATTGCCTACCTTGACAGTAGGTAATTACCAGTGGAGCAATGGTGAAAGATGAGCTGGACTCACCAGGGTGCTGTGAGCAAGTCTCTAGTGATCGACAACTAGTTAGGTACAGCCTCAAAGCGCCCATATTATGCCAATTTTCAGGTTCATAATTGTATTTTAAGTTTGTACCATAATAGGTTCACTTAGAAAAAACACCATCTTTTTGTTCTACTGCACATTGTTGCAGATCCTCTTTTCACCCTGTGTGTTTGGGTTTCGGTTTTAGCTACAGCGTGAGACCTCTTAATTCTATACTATCTTTGTTGGGAGTCGCACATAAGTCTCAGTAAGATCACATCAGCTAAATAACTCTTCATCAACTTTGGCCAGTACAAGGCAGGATTAGCTGGGAGACTTGTTTTAAACGAGGGCGCACTTGTGGAATACTTGCAGAACAGGGACATTTAAATTGTTCTTTTGGAGATTAAATTTCAGCCAATGGCCATTCATCCTTGTGTTCATGGTTTTTACAAAGAACTGGGGGGGCGACAGCCCTCATCACTGTGTTTTTTTCTCATTGAGAAAGAGCTATAATTAGCAATAATAGCTAATTAGCATGCTATGGTTGGGCACCTCAACTCGGGTTGTGACGTAGAAAGTCGTGCAGATTTTGAACAGCTCACCGGGAGACTGAAGGCAGGACATATTCAGAAACCTGTCTCTCACTCAAAAGAGCATGGATAGTTTTTTTCCAAGTTTGTATGCGTTTGGATGCACCAGAGACACACATGTTTTCATAAGATGGGCAATTTAAGGCACAGTGGTGCTAAAATCCTCTCAGCCTAAAATCATTTTGCCCGTACTACCTGAGCGGCACTAGTAAATGTAAAATGTCTGCCAATAAACTTACATTTCTCCTCGGTCAGCTGTTTGAGCACTTCTCCAACAATCTGCAAGTAAGGAGGCACAGATGTGGTTAGTAAAGACAGGATCAAATCAGCCTCTGATCATCTCCCTCCTGTTTGTCTAATTAGGTCCCTTCCACTGTCTTCACCCAAAGAACCCTCTCCTTTCTCTTGAGAAACAGACAAACATTGTAGATTTCATAGACACAAAACTCTACATTAGGAATCCACAGATCATACTTTTTAAGTGCTAGTACCAGGGCTCTTACAATATGGAAAATAAAACTGAAATTGCGATACTCAGCTCCTGTGAGAAGGCAGAATCGCGACACACCCCTTTAACTCCCAGAGTTATCCTTCCCGTCCAGAGCAAATGCTACCACATCTTTTTTAAACAAGTGGCGTGTTGTGGCAAAGGGAAAACCAGGGAATGGTTAGCCTACTAGGGTTGGGCGATGTCCCCTAAATTGGCACTTGATCAGACATACATTTAAATGCCCTCTGTAGCAAAGTGTCTTTGCTAGTTTGAGACGCAGCTGTCAATTTCTCGTCCACTAGGATTAGCGTGTGTCTGACAAAGTGTGTGTGTGTGTGTGTGTGTGTGGGGGGGGGGGGGGGGGGGGGGGGGGGGGGGGGGGGGGGGGGGGGGGGGGGGGGCGTGGCATCACGATGGTGGCTCTTCCATCCAGTCCATGCACTGTACTTACTGGTGAACCTACTAGTCTTCAGAAAATACAATTTGTTTGTTAGAAGAGCAACTATCGTTAAATTGGAGGCAATACAAAAACCAGGAGTCTTCCAAGTCTCATATCAAATGCACTGCCATACAGTTGGCAAAGATGGGAATTTACTGTCAGCTCAGACATTTGACACACGCAACGGTACCGCTTCCTGACTTTGGAGAGAGGTAACAGCAGAGACTTCTTTGAAGAAAAAATAATAATACATATAGGCTGCTAAATATACAACCATTTACCTTGTAAAATAGTGTCATCTTTCTCTGGCTCACTCCTCACTCAATATTTACCACACTGGGTGTTAGATACCCCCCCTTTCATTGTAGTCTTATAACCTTCTATATGATTGCTATTTCAGTGTAAACAAAAACTACAAGAGCGAGGTAGACCCTGTATGGGGTTGGGACAACAATGTTATAATTCATAATAATAACAATTTAATAAACAATTTGTTTACATTTCTGAATGTGCATTTGTCAAGCACCATCTAATTAAAATGTGACTGAACTAAAATAAAATAACACTTGTATTTTCTTTATTTATGCCCAAACCATTATCAGGAAAATAAGGGAAATGTAAAAAAAATGCATTGCACACAGATTTAAGATGTGCAGTCAGTGTCTGACTTTAACTCAACGGCCAAGTTGGCGGGCAGATGAAAAGATCCACTGGCCAAGCATATTTTTTTACAGGGCAAAATATTAAATTGCATTTTTTTTATAACTTAGGCCTACATGACAAAACATTACGGGTGGGGTTGCAAGTCCCGCTGGTAACCGTTTAACCAACAAGTTATCAGTTAAACCAATACATTTTAAAGTTTTATGCAGGAAAGTGGCTGCGTGCCTCAATGACAATGCACAGAACTAGCCTACAGCTGTCTGCAGACACAGAGTCAGAAAGTGTGTCAGAGCCTCCCAGACAGGCAAACTACAACTCTGTTTCCTGCTTGTTGGTAAATTAAATCATTTTGTTTTCTTTTCCAGGGTACAAGCGGCCGAAACGGGTTTTCCTCAGGAGGGTGGCTGGTGAGGATGCCTTCTTTGCGGTTCCCTAGGGAGGTGTTCCAGGTACGTCCAGATGGGAGGAGGCCTCAAGGAAGACCCAGGACTAGGTGGAGAGATTATATCTCCAACCTAGCTTGGGAACGCTTCGGAGTCACGTAAAAAAAAAAAAAGTTAGATGAATTAACTGTACTGTCCCGCAGGACTTGTCCTTGTAGGCTAATGCAGTATATTAAACATTTTTGACCTAATTATTTGCAATGAAATGACACTCGTCTGTCGGCTCATACAGCGCTGCATCCACGCTCTGTGCATGTCCTTGAACAGAGCGGTTGAAAAGAGGAGCTTGGCTTTGTGGCTGAGACACAAATTAACTATTAGTTTAAAGCTTTTACTCTTATACACAAAAGGCACGCCCACTTTAATATATACTGTATATTTAAACATATCTGTGGTCAAGATCAGTGCCTCGCTGTGTTGTATTAACTCTGAAACTTGCTCTTTGAGTCCTTCACATTTTGCGGTTAGTCCGAAATCTAATTTTGTAAAATGCTGCCACACTGCCGATGTCTTCGACATGGTGGAGGAGAACCGACTGTTAATTAAACACTTACAATTAAATAAATGGTCAGCAAACCACTAAACCAAGGCTTTCTGGTTCTTTCTTTCTTTAATCTGTCCCCAGTGGGTTGGGCTAATCAAGAAAACAAGGGTGTTGTTCAGAAACAGACATGCTCTGAAAACACCCCCACGGTCTATGGGTGGAAATTAACAAGGAAATAAATCGACCAATCAGAATTTTAATCGACCAATAAATCAACTAGTCGAGTGGGAGATTACAGCCCTACTGTTTTGCCTTGATTTTGGCCGACCTGACATGCTCAGTCGGAAGGAGATCACTGCTGGCAGTTGGACTCAAATGACCAATCTGATTGGTGGAGTGCAAACCCGGAAACGAAGAGCGGGAATACTGCTACTAGAGTCTCTCAAAATCTGACTAAAATCTTTTAAAAACTGATCTTTGTCAATCTGAAATGAAGACAGATTCCGCAATTGCATGGAATATTTCATGCTTAAAATGTTTTCAGAAACACGTTTCGGTGAGTAAAATATAATATTATATCATCAGATAAACATTCATGCACATTCAGACTCCGACGCGCAGCATCTGGGGAAACACAGGGTTCAGTTTCTTGCCCAAGGGCACTTTGACATGGGACTGCAGGGCCAGGGATTGAACTGCCAACTTTCTGATTGGCAGCCACCCCATAAATATAAAAATGTGAGATTGTATACTGAACAAGCCACCTTGAACGTCTTATTTGACTTTCCAGAGAAACCAGTCCAATCAGCTGCCGGTTTTCATATTTGGGTGACAATACAAACTAGCGCCGCCTACTGTTTGCCACTGTTTTTGACTAAGTCGGGGAAACTGATCAGTCCAACTGCCTTTTCTACCGAGGGTCGGCAGTCTGGATGGTGTCTGGGGCTTTAGGCTCTAATGGCGTTTTTCCACTGCTGGTAACAGCTTGCCTCGCCTCGGCTCGCCTTGGCCCATTATACTTACGTTTTCCATTGCAGATTGAGTAAAGCCTCAGCGTGGCTGGTCACTATAGCAACGCGTGATGACGTAATTTTCAGCGC
>NC_048424.1:17724169-17751918 GCF_013103735.1 Etheostoma cragini
GTGCAATATTGGAAACGACATGAAGCCGCTAGTAGCCCAAACCGTTGAAAAGTGAGAATAGTGCAGAAAGTGGATAATTTGTCGGTGTCCGGCTTGATTTGTTTTAAATGTCCCGTTTGTTCTGGAAACACACTCCACACTCTTGTCTGCTAAAAACGCAGTCATAAGTGACGACCAACCAGTAGTCTGCAGGTTTCCACGTCACCTTTTGGGCTCGCCTTGGCTCGCTTGGAACCTCGACTGAGGTAGTACTAAAAAAAGTACCTGGTAGCAGGTCCCAGGGACTTTTTTTCGTAATGGAAAACCAAAAAAAGCGAGTAGACCCGAGGCGAGTCGAGTAGATACCACGCAGTGGAAAACCGCCATTAGGGTTCCCCCCCTGCCAGATCCCACTTTAACCCCTGAGTGCATAGGGTTAGGGGTCACCACTTGTGACATACCACGTATCAATCTTGGCATCCATCTGAATAATCTTACCTGGCCAACACTTTGCAGCGCCTTTAGGTCATTTTCTGATTTCTCGTACTGTTTAGTTTGTTCTCTTAGCTGTTCTCTCACTGGAAAACAAACAATAGGGATAGAATGAAATGTTATTGTTTTCATTATCAAACACACAGCCAAGAATTCTTTGTTACAAATAGCTAAAGGTGAAAGCTCACACTGCCAAAAAAACATGCTTGATAACGTAAGTTAACGATAGCTGCTTGAAGTTAACTTAACGATAAGTAAATTTAGCAGAGACGATAAACATGTGTAACGTTATAACGCTATCTAGCGTTATGTAATTGGTAACACCACACCGGCTAACGTTAAGTGAATTGTGGGACTTTGTCCTACTAATTTTACTTACTCATCTGCTAAGATAGCACTGTTGGTGTTCACTGGTTTAACGTTAGCTTTATGTCCATTCATTTCAATGAGAATGCTAACTGCATGACAAAGCACTAGCTAGCTAGCTGGCCAGCTAACGGATGCTGGCTACACGATAATATTTATCTATCAAAACAAACAAGATTATTCCAAGCCACACCACAAACGGCATTATTAAATTATCTCTTACACTCTTTTAACCGCCCGTCAATTTCTTTGTGTTCGAGTAATTTTTTTCTGTAGTCTTGCAGCGCTTTATCCCTGGTGTCCGCCATGATAGTCCACCTCTATTTCCTTCTTCTTCTTCTCTTTTTTTCTATGTGGTTTATTGGCGGTAGCAAACAAATTTAAGAGTGCATTACCGCCACCGGGAGGCATGAGACGGGAGGTCTCCTGGCTGAAGCCATCCTCTATTGATTAGATCGGAATGTGAACAAGAAGTGCAGAAACAAAATTAAGAAACAATAAAATGAAAAATACCGGTAAATAAGAAGGAGAGAAGCTTAACAATATTGTGATATGCTTTGCCTGCTGTTTTCCCAAAAGCCCTGACATTGAAAAGTTGTAATGGTTTTCCTTACTTAATGTCTGAAAAAAAGGGTGCTCTGTATTGCATTCCTTGCAATGTAATGTGTTCAACAGTTTCTGGCTTGTTACAATATGTGCATTTTTCAATTGGATGTTTGCCTATTTTGTGTAATGAATAATTAAGACCTGCATGACCAATTCTGAGACGAGTAATGCTATTTCATTCCCTACATTTAAAAGCCAACTTCCTTCTATTATCAACTTGTCTTTGTATATTGTAAAGATGCCTTCTCATTTCACTAATGTCCCACTACTCCCGCCGTGTTATCTGTGCATATGTCCCAATAAATGTTTTGACTTCAGCTTTGCTTAGTGGAACCACATTTGGAATCTTTTTTTTGATTATTTTTTGGGGCTTTTCCCTTTATCATCAAGTGACCGTGAATAGGCATGAAAGGGGGAGAGAGATGGGGGAGGACACGCAGCAAAGGGCCGCAGGTCGGACCCAGCCAACATGGGGCAAATGCTCTTACTGGGTGAGCTAGAAGCCACCCCCTACATTTGTAATTGTAAGGGCTTGTTTTGGCCAGAATAGAACTATTTCATTGATAATATCAGTTCTGAAGTACAATCTGCCTGATCTAATACTGGATAATGCAAACAAAATCTTTTGTATTTCCTTCTCCTCGATCCACTGTAATTCCAATAACACTGCTGGTGTATACTGATAAATGGTCTGATACCCTTTTATTTATTGCTGTTTCATTCTTTGGGATATATACTGCTGCACTGGCACACCATTTATCTGAATGTTTAGAGCCATGATGAATACCAAGTCTGAGAAATTATATACAACATAATTCTGGACTGTGCGCCATGTTGGAAGTTGTTTGTCTTTTTCTAGGTCAATTTCTGATGTATATTGAGGTCTACATGTGGCAAGGAGTTTAACCAGGGAGGAATGGAAGTGACTGAAACATTAGGGCTATAGTTGACCTAATCCAATGCTTGTTGTTTTTAGCATCACCAATCAATCCAAATCTGATGTTAAAATGTTCTTTGCAGGATGTGAATTGCAATGCCCCTGGAGATTAACCCAGTATGCCAGCATGAATTTAATGAGGAATCCTATTCTTAAAGGCATCTCTCCCATCTCCATCTGCATCACTGATACTAGAGATCAGCAATCTCAGATTTTCAGGGGGAAACCTGAAGGTTAAACTCTATTTAACCTTGATGAAATGATACATTTTGTGGGTTCTTATCCACACCTCGATTAACCAGAGATAATATGTCATCTATCATAATATTGAATAGCAATTGACCACAAATTCTTTCTTCAAGGGAACCATTTTCCTCTGCATAAACACTGGTCTACTGTGCTCCTATTCCTACTTGTATTTTCCTGTAAGTAAAAAATCCAAAACCCAATCATATGCTCTTTCAACTTAATTAGTAGCCCTTCTTTCCAGAGCATGTTACATGCTTTTTCCACATCATAGAACACAGCAATCACTACTTCCTTGTTGGTCTGTGCTTTACTGATTTCTGACTCTAAGCACAATACTGAATCCGTTGTAGTCCGACCTTTACGGAACCCACTTTGATATGGAGACAAAAGAGCTTTACGTTCTAGAAAATAAGTAAACCTTTCTGTGACCACTCTTTCAATGATTTTCTATAAATGTGATGTTAAGGCAGGTTCTTTCCCTGGTGTTAGAAAAGGCACTATTTTTGCTTGTTTCCACACTGCTGAGCACTGATTTTATCAACTCCTACATTAGGCCAATGAGGTGGGATCTGGGGAGAACTTGCTTTAACTCGTGTTGTGCGTGCCAATAATTGTCCATAATTTGTCTGGTTTTCGGTGCTGTCACCCCTTTATTTTCCTTAACGGCCTGCTCACTGTCACACAAGCATTAGTTTGTCTCATTTAATATCTGGTTTAGATCCATTCATTTTTCTTGTCAAACAATTTATACCATGACACGACTGACACAGTGAAAATCTGTATGCTTTCCCCATATCACTGTGGCCTATTACCTTTGTGCCTTCTCAGGCAATGCTCCACCCAGTGTTGAAACATAGAACTGCAGTTTAATTAATGTAACCAACGTGGTATATAAACAAAACAAAGTGTTGTAATGGCTTCAACAATACTGATTTTGTGTCAGTTAATATGATTACATTTTTAGTCTATGGCCATGATTATACCAAGGAAAACTTGTGAGTTGTTTGAAACTTTAAACCTCAATGTAGATTCTATGTTTAGTAATATATTTTTTAGTATAAAGATTATTTTTGGTGAAGATTTCAATATTATTGAAAATGAGGCTTAATCAATAGAGAAATAACAATCCCAAACTAAACGGAGAGCGGAGGTATGTGTAAGGAGATAACATAGGCACAAGCTAATTATTGCTATTAAACATGGTAGTTAACATTAGTAATCAAACCTAAACAGCTAATGTAAGTCCAAACTATCTGCAAGCTTACCCTGTACTATATGGTGATTCCTCTACTGTGCGACAGTAAGTCCCGTGGTTATGACACAATTGTTAGCCTATTTTTACAAAAATGTTTGCTACACAGCTATAATGTGAGCTATAAGGTAATGGAGTCTTTTATACATTGTCGTGTTTCTTTAGAAATAAACAACAGACAAAATAAACAACGGACAAATTGAGTCTTTAAACGCATCAGATGTAAACTTATTTGCTGTCAAAGTGGCGCCAAAATGAATGGCAGTCAATGGAATGCTTTCTGTGTAGAAAGGTTATAATGATGTGTTTAGATGTAGCTATTTGCTAGCAGCTTTGGCTAGGGAGCTACAGAAGCTAGTTGAAGTTAGACTGTCGCTGTCAGTGAAGGTTCCATTCTCTCGTCTTTCTGTATGGACTGTAAACAGTGTTGTGTCGACTGAACATCAGTATGTTTAAATGTAATATGTAATGTCTATTGAGTCTCTCTCTCTCTTCTCGTAGGTCTGAGGCCGGTAACACTTGCATAGGGTTCAGGGTTATGATTTTAGCTAGTTGCACATCATTAGGAAACTCCATGCTTTAGTCGGTATCCCTAAGTGAGTGACAAGGACATTACATCCTAGAAGAAACCCAATAGGGTTTAAACAAACCTTGTTAGACAGGCTGGGAACCTTTTTCAGTTCTGTTACCCCTCTCCAATCCACGTAGCCCTAGAGCCTGAACCCTAAAGGCCCTGTTTGTCAGCCACTCACTTAAAGGAAAGTTATAAACTTAGTGAAATTGCAAAGAAAGTGGCAGATAAAAAGAAAGATTTTATTTGTGAGTAAGTGATTACACACTTGAAATAGGAGACCGAGTTCTTATGTGTAATCTCTGCCTTCGCAACAAGCATACACTTGCTTATCAATGAGAGGAGTTTATATGGTGCGGAAGAGAGCAGGGGACTTACCTATACAGTATGTTCTGAAGGTCAGGATGGGCCCCTAAACACGCACATTACATTGTGACCTACTATTACCTTGTGGGTTCCTCTCTGAATCAGAGGAGGGGGTTGGAGCAGTCACAAAAGGCTTGTATCATGTGGACACCCCGACAGTTTTATTGTCATTACTTAGAATTCCTCATGGGGGCAGGCAGAAACTACGCACTATAGCTTTAAATTAAATGAATCTGTTTCTAAACCAAATGGAAAAGCTCTGTATAGCAGAAAAACCTTCCTCCCACAGTTCATTTGATTTCATTCATTCAACTTTCATTTCTCTTGGGTTTACTCGAGCCAAATTTTTGGCGGTCCAATCAGCAAACAGAGGGAGTGGCTAAGAACGATGATGTTGAGTCCGTGCGCTAGAGTTGTAGTTCCGAAAAGGCGGTGGAGACAGATGGAAGCCTAGCCGTTTGGTCTGTTGTGTCAATGCCGCCCAATACCTAGTAGTTAAAGCCCGAGCAAGAACAATCTTTGCTGAGTTTTGTTGGTGGCCATGATGTTGTGGACCAATGGTTTCGGGAAAAGATTTGATTTTCCAGCTTTTTTCGTTAGTGGTAAAAGAGTTGGCCAGGGCTAACGCTAGCAATGCTAATGCCTTGTCGGTCTCCCCTCTTGTTACACATGCGCATGACATACTGTCCGTCTCAACCAAACATTAGCAATTGATTGTGGCAGAACCAGAGTGGCTCTGGGCAGATCCAATAGTTTTAAACTTCAACAGAAATTAACACTTATCAGTGGAGAGTGGGTAAACTCTCTGTACAAATGAAATGCACTAGAGTCTGGTAGGACAAGGCTACCTTAAAAGCAGTGTCAAAACAGGAGATCAAATGCTTTGAGTTAAGCTGAGTAAGACGTAAGAAAAAATTTGCCTGATTTGAAGGATTAATAAAAATGTTGGTGGAAGGTGATACTTAGTTTGGAGCTGAAGAAATGAAGCAAATTTATTATTTATGTGAAGGTTCCCAATACAACACAGCCCTCTTTCTCTCCAGTCCGGAAACCGGCATGAACAAGTGATTGTGTGTTATAAAGGTGTATACTGAGAAATTCACCAATCCAAGGAGTTTTTTTCATTTGATTCAAAACCCTCAGGGGCGTGTCTCAATTGCAGGTGACCCGGTAGCAGTTGTCTCTGTTTGTTGTCTGTACATTGTCTACGTTCCTTTTTTAAACTACAAAGTTATTGTCAAACCTTTTTTTTCAAAGTTTAGGTTTGTGTATGGGAGTTCTGTCGTGCGTATCAAGCCCAACAATGGAGATACTTTTGGCAATTGTGTTGAACATCACTCAGGGTTTGTTTGTCAAGCCTGACACGATCCAATACACAAAATACTTTCTCCTGGGATTTAAATTATGAAATTATGTGGTGGACCGGATTTGTTTATCGGACATTGAGCTATCTGCCTAGGGAATTCCCCCAAATGTTTCTAACAGTAGTGTACATCCACCCAAACCTGATGTTATCATACTCAGATGCTTGACAGAATATGAGTCTGATACTGCTCCATTGGGCTGTGATCATGGGGTGTGTTCCAACTAAACCCGGAAAGAGAATTCCTCTGCACTCATTAGATATATCTACAAGCAATCACAGCAACGGAACTCAACTCAACTATTAACAGAACTCAACACCAATGAGACGAGACAGTGTATTGTCTCCATAGCAACCACTCTTTGCACTTTGGTCTTAACTTATAACTTTTAGACTTGTTTGTATATGGATGTATTATTTGTTTTGTGTAAATATAAATGTGGATAACGTTAGTGATATTGAGATGCTTGCTACCATTGCATTTGTAGTGATGAATCGTCAAAAACACATTTAATTTCTCTGATTCACGGCTCTAACGCGCGCAACAGCCTCTGCACTTGAACAGCTGAGTTGCAGCAACACCATCAGCTGGCTTATGTCGAGGTGAGACGGGCCGGTTGAGGATTTTAAAATTAATGCGCTGCCAATATCTTGTCGATAACGGACGCAATGAAGATGGATTCTTGACGCAGTTACCTTTCTTGTAAATAAATTCCACCATCGAATAGAATAGAATGCCTTTATTGTCATTATACACAAGTATACAGTACCTGTGCAATGAGATTGAAGCAATCCCTTTACAGTGTTGACACAAAAATATAAGAAATATAAGATTACAATATAAAGTATCAAAAATATCAAAAAAGTCAAAACTACTAGGTGTAGGTAGTGCAGAGAAATAAGAGTGGGGGGTGCTGGTGCACAGTCCTGAGTCTGGAGAGCACTGTACACATATGTAAAATAGCTTTGAATACACATTGTGTGAAAGCAGATAAGTATTAACAAATTAATAAATATTGCATAGTAATGAAATGAAATGGTTGAGAACTAAATAATATATAAATATTGCACAGTAATGAAATGGAATGGTTAATATATTAAATATTGCAATGTATGAAATTGCACAGATTCCAGTGTCATTTGAGGTATTATATAACAAAACCAAATTGCTCTTTGGTAACGTGGTTGATTCCATCACCTGTCCCTCATCAGCCCTGCCCTGATTGGTCCGAACAGCTCGTGTTCGAGCATAATTACTCAACAACGGATCAAGTCCAGACCAAACTTCCCAACCTCAAATGTTGTGGGCGGACCTAAGATCGGCTGGCATCCAGGCTACATCCACCCCAGAGCAGATAAAAAACTGCTTCTGATTTCAATTTCTCAGTAGCTCAAAAAACTACTATATATCTCTGCTGATGCCCCGTGCTTCTTTCTTGGTGATTTTAATCATGTCAACTGCAAAAAGGTCAGTGAGCAGTTTCACCCGGTACATCACCTGTCCCACTCTAGGGAACAGAATATTGGATATTTGCTATGGCTCTATCAAGGGAGCCTATAAGTCTGTTGCAGGTCCTCCAATAGGATTTTCAGACAATAACGTGGTGCCTCTTCTTCCCACAGACAGACCTGTGCTGCATAGAGACAAAGTGCTGGCACGTGTGGAACGAGGAGAGCACTTTGCCTCTACAGGACTATTTTGACTTTACCGATTGGTCCATTTTTCAAGACTCACCCAACCACATTGATGAACTGACTGATTCAGTATGCAGTTCCATCTCTTTCTGTGTGTACAGCAGAGGTGGTTAGAGTAGCCAAAGATTGTACTGTTACTTCAGAATAACATGACTCAAAGAAAAGTAAAAAGTAGTCATTCAAATAAGTACTTGAGTAAAAGTGAAAAAAAGTGCTGGGTGAAAAAACTACTAGTATTGGGTAACTGTCTGATTTATTTTTTAACACAAGCATTCAATAAGACAGACAAAAATGTTCAAAACATATGTAACCTAAAAGACAAACATTCGCCTAGCCACAAAAAAAAAAAAATTACCGCTACATGTTTCCTCAAGTTAGTTGTTGAGTTTTTGAATGTTGAAATGTCCGTTTGTTTTGGTAGACACTGCATATTGTACCTGCTGTTTTGCACTTTTACTAAGGTAAACAACTTTTCCATGTGACATGTGTTGCCAACAGTTGATTCTGACATTTTTGTTTTGCTACGACGGTAAAACTATCTAGTCCCGCTGCTGAGATTGAGTATGGTTACGTGACGAGACTGCAGAATTAAGTTTGATTGGTGAAACACAGTCACTTGGTAGAGCCTTTAGTGGAAGTCTCTCTCTCTGTCAAAATTAAATATTTAAATGAGGCAAACATGGGGGGAAAAAAAAACAAGGATGCGTAGAAAACCAAAGAGGTAAAAAGAAAAGTAAAGAGCTCATTGTAGCCTAATGTAGCAGTAGTAAGAGTATGGTTTCTTCTTCACAAATCTACTCCAAAAAAAAGTAAAGTAAAAAGTACAGTGATTTAAAACTACTCCTAGAAGTATAATTGTGTCAAAAACTTACTCAAGTAAATGTAACGGAGTAAATGTATCTTGTCACTACCCACCTCTGGTGGACAGTGGGATCCCAACTAAGACAGTTGTTTCCTATCTCAACAATGAGCCTTAGATATCTAGAACTGAAACATCTGTGAAGGGAAAAGAGGACTGTTTTCAACAATGGTGGCAGTGGTGCACATGCTGAAATTAGGAAGCTTGTGAGAGCAAATAAAAAAGGCTAAACTTCAGTATAAAAGGAAAATTGAGTCCAAATTCAGTGAGTCTGATCTCCGATATGTGTGGAATGGCATGAAACTTATGACAGGTACAAAGGCACTAGCATTGTGTGTTTAAATGGTTTTGCTTCTGATGAGCATCTAGCTTTTATTTGAGATTTTAGTGCAAAAATTAAGAAAGTTGTGTGAGTGAGAATTTGGTCAGTGATTGCTCTGTTTTGGATTTTGATATTGATGTAGCTAAGGTCAAATCATTATTTAAACAAACTAAGGTCAGGAAAGGTCCTTGCACTGATAACATCAGTGGTCGAGTCCTTAAGTCTTGTATTGGTCAGTTAAGTGAGATCTTTGAAGTGATTTTCACTCAGTCACTTCAGATGCATACAGTGCCAAAGATTTTGAAACACTCTACAATCATTCCTGTGGCTAAATGTAAGAACCCCAAGATTTTAAATGACTTTCGACCTGTAGCTCTCACCTCGTTGGTGATGAAGACCTTTGAGAGGTTGGTTAAGCAGGTTACTGTTGGCTGAACTGGTGAAGCTTTAGGCTGACTATGGTTCTCAAGATAAGATAATCCACATATTGCAATAGGTAAAAAGTCATTTTGTATGGATTCTTGGCAGAGGAACGTATGTGTGATTGATGATCCATATAGGGATGCAGTTTTCAAGTCATCTCAGGAGTTAGTGGAGCAATTTCTTTTGGAAGGCAGGGATGCAATTTGGAAATATCTACAACTAAGAAGAAGTGTGTGAAGTGTGTTCCCACTTAATAGAAGTATAGAAGAATCTAATATGTTGCAAAACCTTTTTGACAAATACAATGCATAGTGCTTCAACATTTTACAAGAATATAATTAATCTACAAAGTGTAAGCACTGCGAATCTTAGATTAATATGGCAAAGTGATTTAGAATGTGAAATAGGTAAGCAAATTTACTCATTACAAAATCATACATACCCACTACTATAACCCCACGATGCTTTTCAGAATGGGTTTAGTAGAAGACAAAAGGTGTTGGAAGTGTAAGGGAGAAAACGTAACATTTTTGCATGCCTTTTGGGAATGTCCTGTGGTATTACCTTTCTGGGAAGAAGTATTAAGTAAGTTGGGAGATTGGTTGGGACAAAGGTTACCGGAATCTCCACTGTTCTGTCTCCTGGGAGACATGCCGGGGCTCACAGATTGGACTCAACTGATGACCGAGACTGCATCCTACGAATATTGATTGCCAGGAGTAACAATGTTAAAGGGAAGTTCCATTTAGTATGGAACTATTTCTTTTCACACATTAAGGGCTTGATACATTAATTAATTAAAACACATTGCAGTTGATATAGTCACAAACAATATAGTGGTACAGAGCGGTGTTGTCCTTTTAAGTTTAGTGTTGACTGCCTTTTCGTGTTTTTTTGTCATTTGTAAGTTTGTATTATTTGTTAAAAAATAAATAAATACTTTAGGGACAAAAAATACAGGAGTTGCTGAAGCAGGTGGAAGAACAGTTAGACCCTCTCCAGTTTGCTTATAGGACTGGCAGAGGTGTTGATGATGCAATACTTACATTGTTAAAGTCCCTTTAACAACATCTGGAATCCTCAAAAACTCATGCTAGGCTCCTTTTATTCGACACACACTCCGCACTCTTGTTTGCTAAAAACGCATTGGTCCGACCAACCAGTGGTCTGCAGATTTCCATGTCACCTTTTGGTATTGCCTCAGCTCGCTTGGGACCTCGACTGAGGTAGTACTAAAAAAGTACCTGGTAACAAGTCCCAGGGACTTTTTTTGGTATTGGAAAACCCAAAAAGGCGAGTAGAGTCAAGACGAGTCGAGTAGATACCATGCAGTGGAAAAACGCCATCAGTGTGGTATTGTGGCACATGGCATCTGTGTTTCTGGTCTTGTGGCTTGTGTTGCTTATGTGTTGTGTTCTGTGTTCTTTCTTGTTGAAGCCTGCCTTGCTTACACGTGCTCACGCTTCATGTTTGCATGCCTGCTCCCCCCGCTCACTCATCGCTGATTACAAGAATTGGATTCAGCCTCGAATCATTTGTTGGACTCTGGAAGATTCCTCACCACATGGTCTTCGTTGTGCTGGAGAGCACACTGCACCCACCGCTCACCACTGGATCTCCTCGATGCACCCCCTTCTTGTTGTCACCTGCACAATTATTGTATATAGTTTCACATATCAAATCACTTTATCATCACCTGCTTTTGGGTCCAACCTCCATTGCTGTTCTGCAACATGCGGCCTGTAAAAAGGCCCAACAGAGACTTTTCTCTTTGAGGCAGTGGCTCAGCCCGTAGGGAGTTGGGTTGGGAACCAGAGGATCGCAGGTCCAAAACCCTGTATGGACCAAAGTACGGAGTGTGGATTAGTAGCTGGAGAGATGCCGCTTCACCTACTGGACACTGTCAGGTGCTATTGAGCTAGGCACCGTAGCCCTGCTGGTAGCCAGCAATGGCAGCCCACTCACTCTGACATCTCTCCATTAGTGCATGAATAGGTCCTGAGCGTGTGTGTGTATGACTGGCCTGTGTGTAGTGATTACTAACAAAACAGTGTAAATTGTAATTTACCCACTGGGGATCAATAAATAGTATTAAGTTAAGTTAATAAATTATTACAATCATTCAGTGTTTGCAGGATGGTGACTTTAATTTACCAGTATTTTATTGAATCAGTCTTGACATTTTGTGTTGTGGTGTGGCATAGTGATCTTTCAATGACCAACAAGCGTAAGCTAACAAAGCTGGTATAGGTAGCGTCTAAGGTGGTTGGGGTACAACTACCACAGCCGCAACACATATATGATAGAAGGGTCAGGGGTAAGGCTAACCAAATTTTAAACTGCCATGATCACCCACTCTTTGGGAAGTTTAATCTGCTTCCCTCAGGTCACCGTTTTAGGCTACCTATGTTAAGAACATTTTGTATTGTAGATGTGCCAGGGATTCTTTTATTGCTGTGGCTATTAGGAACCTGAATTCACTTGAATGACATCTTATGAACTCTTTATATAGCATATGTTTAATTTATTCCCGTCATTGTTCATTATGACATTCTGATATGTGTACTGTCTGATTGGATTCTGTCATAGGTTTTCGGGGATGGAGCACTGGGAGATGAGTCTCTGAAACTAGCATGGACTTTTTAACCAAAGCAGGGCAATGGGAGGATATGATCGGCTCGACAGAGATGGCTGCTTAAGATATAGCTCCTGGCCCAAATTTGCCAAATAGTTGTGATATATGGTTTCAACTCCGATATTCTGTCAGTTTGGGCTTGATAGAGGTATTAAAAGCAGAATGGCAAACAAGAACAAAACCCAACGCAGCGATACGGATGCCACTGCAGAGGCATTCTTGGAGAAACAGAAACGCTACCTCAAACCACATTTTTCTCAGATTCAGTCTTAGATTCAACAGGTGGGGATCAAAAGCAACAAAACTGCTATCCATGCCCAGCTAGCATCTCTGACTACCAGCCTTGGCTCTATCCAATCTGATGTGGACAATCTAAAAACTACAGTGGAAAGCATTTCAAGTATTTCTGATAAGCACGACTACGCTTTTCAAGAGTTGGAGACTAATACTCTTCAATATCTCTTGCGTTCCCTGCCTAAGTGGTTCCCGGAACTGGCAGATGTTCAGATCGAGATTATGAAAGTCCACCGAATCTAAAGTGATAGCCCAAAGAAGAACACCACTACTTATTGAATGTTGATTTACAACTTCCGCTGCACAACCAGGCAGGCAATCCTACAGGCTGCACGGAATTCTTCGCCCATTGTCGTGGGCAGAAAGAATCCCTTTTCACCAGAATGCAGCAACTTCACCGTCAAGCAGCGCCAAGCCTTCCATCCAACCATGAACTCAGCATGAGTCAACGGTCTGGATGTCTGGATGCTTTACCCGGCAACACTGAAGATCAAGGATGGGTCCCTGTACAGAGCTTTTACCTCCGCTAAGGATGGTGAAGATTGTGTGGCGCGGGCCGCGCCCCGTCGTCTTTTGGCCGGGATAGTCAGCGCCTTGGATTCTATCACGGAAAATGCCGTGGAAGAAGATCAGGATTAAAACAACTGCCTCATAAACATAGACCCTTGGTTTATGTTAATCTCTTAATGTGTTCAAGTTTTATTGCATAGTTATCTGATGAGGATCACAGAGACTGTGTTTTTAAATGACACAACTGTCCTTTTTAATATGGCCTACATTGCACAGGTTCATTTTGCCACTACTAGGTTCAAGTTTCCATTCCAATGTCCTTTCTATTTTGTGCTTTTTATCACCTGTTTTTGTAGACAAATGTGTTTACTTTAAAGTCAATTTAGCGCGGAACCAGTTGGGTTGCAACCAGGTAACTATGGGCTGCTGTTCCTTTTTATTGCAACTTTTCAAATCTTGATCACAGACCTATTTTGAGTGTTAGACTTCCGGCTATGTTTTTTTTGAGAATGTTGTGGCCCAAAATGTCTGATGTTGTGGGAGCTTTTGTAAAAAATGGTTTGTTGCAATGATGTTGCAGGAGACAAAGAAAGTTGCCAAAAAAGGTTGTGACTTGTTTTGGGGAGAATAAAATGATTCTCCTAGAAACCTTACCAAAAGGCTCAGGACAGGCTTCAAAACTAAATTTAATACTTTGTATTGTATAATACTTTGGCAACAAGCCACTGACACATATGTTCAAATTTGATTAATTCAAATCAAATTTGAACATATGTGTCAGTGGCTTGTTGATCTTTACATTGTAAGTAAATTTCCCATCCTGGCCTGGGCTGGGACACACATTCATATACAGTTTGATAAAGTACTTACTAGACTTTAACTCATCACTGTACTTACAATAACCACCGTAGCTGTCCTCAATTTAGGTCATCCTGTATGAACCAGAGACAAGACGTCTCTGGTTTTTCCTGCATCCACTGTGTGTGTTTGTGTGTGCATGCGTCAGTTGTGAGGGCAACTGAGCAGCCCTGCCCGCTGCAGCGAGCCGATTCAAAGTCTGGCACGTGGGACTGTTGGGATTGGTTGAAGTTGCGGGAAACCTTGGTATTTGGTCAAAATTGCAAAAAGTGAATTTTGGTGAATCTCAACAATGAGAAATCCTGGAGCGACAGAGGGTGTTTGGTCCCTTGTCTTGTGTCTGTTTATGTGTGTGTTCTGCATGTGTTGTATTCCCTCCCTCCCGTCTTCCCTCTGTTTAATTTTTATTGTTTCTTTTGCGACAGTGTAGGGAATAAAGGACCAAAACACAAAGACAGGCAGCAGTGAGTTTCACAGAGGGTTTATAACACAAATAAAAGAGTCCAACAAACAAAGGGTCCAAAAAATGCAAGACAAAGTTTAAAATCTAAATGTAAAAATCAAAAAGGTCCAAGGAAAAAAAGAAAACCAAAAACAGGCACTAGTAAGACTCACAGGGGAAGATGGATCACAGGAAAGAAGAAAACATAGAACACACTGACTGGAACACACAAAATGATCTGACAAACGGCAAAGGGAACACAGAGGTTAAATAACAAGCAAACGAGGAACAGATGATACCCCAGGTGAATCACATCAGGACGGGGATGACAATCACAGAAGCGGGAAAAATTAAGGCAGGTAGTAAAACTAGAGATAAGACAGCACAGCAAAACCAGACTATCAAATTAAAACAGGAAACAGAACATACAGACATAAGAGAACACAAGACAGAAACTACACTATTACTGTTTATTCCTAAATATGTAAAAATAAAATAATACAAATTGTATCACAAAAAAGAAACCTTTGAAGTGCCACCATATAAATGGCATTGATGCAGCCAATCATTAAAAAGAGGAAGCAGCTTCCAGATCCTAATGTTACCTTTTAATTTGTCTACCATGTCCAGAAAATACAGTTTAAATAAAAACTACTTTTAACTGAGCAATTATTGGTGTTTATTTGCCTCACCATACAGTTTCATGACAGACAGGCTTTGTAAGAGCGATAATGGGGCAAGAACAGGCTGCTCAATACGATACCAGGGTGGGGCTAATCCTTAGATTAAAAACATAGTAGTAATACAACATGTTTGGTATACCCAAACCTCCCCCATAAATCGGTCTTTGCAATTAAAAAAAAACATTTCAATTATGACAGGGGACTCTTCAGAAGAAGAGATTAAATACAGTAATTTACCATTTTTACAACATTGCCCTTCCCAGCTGTTGAGAGATTAAGAGACCCATCTATTAACATCGCAAGAGATTTTATACAATAATGGATCCAAACTAAATATAACTAGGTCTTTTAATTGGGGACGGAATAAGATACCCAGCTATATGATACCTTGCTTGTGCCACTGAAATGCACACTGGAAGGCTGGAATGGGGCAGTGAGCTGTTAAAGGTAACGCTTCCGACTAGAACCAATTTACCCTTTAAACTGACATTTTTTAAAAAGGGATAAAGATACCTTCTAGACAGGGTATTAATCTGCTAGGTTTGGACACAAAAAGTAATATGTCATCCGCATAAACCATAGGTTTCTGCATCAACACTTCTACCACAACACTTAGGAAATCAGTATTCCCTTTCCGGCTGCCCTTTCTTGTTCTGCTTCCAGGAGCAAAATATTCAGAAATTAACCCACTAGATTGCACAGCACCTGAATCGACTTGATTAAAATGCTGCCAAACCCATACTTTTCCAAAATTTTGAACATACAGCCCCATTTAACCATATTAAGCCTTTTGTATTCTCATGCCAAAAGCGTTCATGGGAACTTTTAGGAGTGGTTTTATCACAGCTACTTTAAATGACCAAGGTACATAACCTGTCATAGAGACATGTTGATTATATCTAGAAATGGAGTGTTAATCACGGCTAACGCTTCTGCTGAAGAGACCTTAGACATTAATTGTTGAAGGTCTATAGGATAGAAGAAGTCTATATGTCAGGTCTTGTTGTTCTTTCTAGTGATACTGTGTTTAAAGGTGAACCGTTGTGAACCAAACTTGAGGGAAAAGGTGATACATTTTATCTCTTATTGTTATAATTTTATCATTAAAGATGCTCATAAAGTCGTCACTACTCAGAGCCATAGAAATAGATGGCTCGATAGAGCTGTGACTATTTGTTTGCCTGGCTGCTGAAAGGAAACCTGGGGTTGTTTTTAATTTCTTCTATTAGTGATGAGTAATGGTCTGATCTGGTATTTCTGAGGGCCTTCCTATACATTGTCTTGCCAATCTAAATAAGATTCTTCCAGTGTGTTTGCCATTCTGCTTCAAGTAACTCTAATGAGCACAAAGTGTTAAAATATCGATGTTGGAACCATATAAAACAACTATTTGACAAATTTGGGCCAGGAGCTACACCTTGAGCCGCCATCTCTGTTCAGCCGATCACTGACTTCCACAACACATATAATTCGGGAACAACAGATGCCAACATATCCACATAAATCTCTATCCCCACAAGGCAGACATTGACACAGTCGCTGTGCTGTACACGTACGCTCCTTTAGTCACAACACGGCCTGTCCGGACATTCTAAAACGCTCAACATGGTTTAATGTACAGTACCTTAACAATGACCACTGATGTTAGAGATTTTACTTTGCTAATAATGCTCAACGTTTTTATACTGCTTTGTGTTACAGACTTAATGTATTTTCATTTGTGAACTTTGCCTGTCATGTACATGTGTCAGCTCACAAAGACTTTGAATATAGCTGGCTTAACAGCAGGCTTCCTTATTTGCTTACTTCTTATTGTGTGAGTGTCTATGCCCTCTTGATTTAATTGATTACCTTTGTATTGTATGTGTGTATGTCCTTTTGAATTCAAATGTCATCCTGTTGTCTTGTGTAGTGTGCGGCCACAGGTCGCACACGTTTCTGCATACATTGTGCAAACTTGCTTCACTCATATTATTAAAAAGCTGCACTGAAGGAGAATGTTAGAGTTGGTCTGGAAATTGTCAGGGTTGACACTCAACAGCTCTCCTTGCAGCAAGTAAAAACTTGTCGTGTTTCCTGTCTTCTGTTGATTACTGGAAAGAGTCTTGGTTACGAACTTGTGGGTAACTGCCAAAGTTCCCAACAACTGATCATCAAATTTCTCATTGCCTTATCTTGTAATGAACACTAAAAATAACTAAACCAAAATCTAATGATTATAGAAGTTCTCACATTGTTTTCTTCTTTATTGGCGCGTATGGCAAGGAAAAATCTTAACGTGGTTCAATGATCAATGATTACCAAATTTTTCTCATATTGTTCTTCATAACCAGGGAAAACTTGGTCATGATCGTTGTTTATGTATGTTAAACCATGTTAAGTTTTTTAACATTATGACTTTTGAAGCCCATGAGAACCGTGGGGAGTCAACCCACAGCCCTGCTGTAAAGGTGAAGCATAAACGCTTAATTAAGCTTAATGTCAGACAATGTCCATAATAATAGGACTTTGGGTTTGATTTGTTTTCAGTGGATTTCAGTTTCAGTGATTTTAAGGAGCAATATGAGAGAGAAATTTGGTAATCATTGATCATGGTTTGGTACATAAAACCACGTTTTTATTTATTTACAATAGTAAGCTGCAGGACAGCGTCTTTCAAAACATGACCTGCACAAGAAAGAAATGAATGCGTTATTGTACCCAGCACTTCTGGAAATTCAATTCCAAATGCGTGTCTGTCCCCAGCACATTTCAAACCAAACTGACGCCCATGTCCATGACGACCCAGTGATTCTTCTTTCAGTTGCATATCCCACTATAGTCTACCTGGTTTTCTCCACAGCCGAATACCTTAAATCTTATAATGGTTAAGGCCTATAACCAGATGATGGGTGGATGGTTAGGCAGTACCAAGTCACTAATTACAGTTGTGTTGTGAAGGCCAACGTAAGTAATGCAATAACGTCTTTAATCAACCTAATGCTCGCAATATACGCGATACTCAAAGTGTAAGTAGTGACTCAATCGTTTTTTTTCATTTCAAAGACTCCGTGTTCAGCGCCTGTGCTTTGTTGTGATGAGGAGTACCTCCAATATGGTGACTTCCAGTCCAGAAAGGCTTCCTCCTCTTCTCCTTGATTTGAGTGTATGCAATTGTGTTTTGAATAACCTTCAATGTAAGTAGATTATTTGTTATGATTGTATTGATGGTATGCTTATCAGTTGGCATGAAGGTTAATGGTCAGTCTTTGATCGAATTCTTCTTAAACATGATGAAGAACATGTTTGGTTAATCATTATTTGAAATATTTTTGTTCAATTAACTTGCAAGTATTACACAAGACATATAAAGCCTTGATTAATAATTTTTTGGGGAAAAATAATGTAATTAGCTTTCTTGGTTTAGAGCCATGGCAATCATGACAATCAATAATTCTCTGGATCATTTCTCTGCTTTGCCCACCCAGAGAACTTGGCCTACCTATGAGAGAGCCATCGTGGCTTTCAAACGCCCCCCTACCCCTCTCCTCCTCAAAAGCTACAGATTCAGAAATGGCAAATCCTAAGGAAAGCTCATTGCGGGACTGGCTGTAATATAGGCCTATATAAAATTTCCTATTTTTTTGGGGCCAATTAAAAAAATGTATCTCAAAGCATCCAAAGAGCACCATGTCATGGGACCTTTAAGGCTCAGGTGAAACCCTTTGTAAAACAAATACATACATAATATACATACAACAAATGTATTATGTAGTTTAGTCATAACTGAATAAGAGTGTCAAAAAACGTATCAAAACAACTCTCGTCTAACCACTAACCTCAGTGTGGTGCTCGGTATACCTGCTATATAAAAGCTTTGAAAAACGTTAGAAAATTATTTCATAGGAACTCACACATACAATATAATACTTTATTTAAAAATTATTTTAATGGTTTTAACTGCAATCTTACATTTACAAAATAAACCTTGAATAAAGTAATTACTATAGAAAAACAATGGCTGCTGGAGAATACATTCAACCATTTTTCATGTGTCAATCCTGTTAACCTCCAACCTACAGTAATGCATTTAGGCTTGTATCTGCTCTGTTCTAGAAAAATATGAAGGCACAACATCTGGGAAACCTGGAATGAATGCATGTATAGGCACTTTCAGGGGCAAAAGTGGTCAAAGAAAACCTTTACATCACCATTGTGATAACTCAAAGTGCTAGTAACTGATTCAGTAACTCAATTTAGGACCCATGTGACTCATGAGAATTAAAGCTTTAGTGCGTAGTTTGTCGCCCCTATGAGGAATTCTAAGTAACGACAACAAAACTGTTGGCGCATGAGACAAGCCTTCCGTGACTGCGCACCACCCGACCCATTCTCCACGCAGTTGCTAGTAGTGAAGGACACAGAGGATTAGAAAAAACCATGGGACTCTTCAGAAGAGGTAATTATCGTCACTTGAGTTTCTTTCACTCGATGACACAATCTTCTGAACCCAGCCATACTGAGAAATACAGAGAGTTGTATGGAGCTGATAGTCTCAATTAGTTCCATTTGACAATGGGACGTTCATTAATCAAATAGTTACACTGTACAGATATAATCCCACTAAAATACATTAATACGAAACAGGACTGTTCCAGAGCTAGTTTATATTCTACATAAGGAAAAATAAGATGACCAGAAAAGCAACAGGGACAAGACACAACAGAAGCTATGGTTAATGCATGGCATTTCGATTTGGCAATCTGACATTTTGTAAGATGCAGGTAGGAGTGGGAAATTGGGTTTCAACACAAATTCTGTTAAACATTTAAGGGTTTGGAGATTATAACGCACTTAAATTCATTCAAATTTAGTACAAATATTAAATACAATAAATTAAATATGATAAATTATAAATGTATCAATATTAGTAATCACACTTTAATATTGTGCTGTTTAATATTATGTATGCAGATGCTCTGGTTGATTGTTCTATATTGACATTGGTATACTTGAATGGACATCTAAAACCACTGAATGTACTGTTCCATGTAAATTTATCTGAAGAATACAAAAATAGTTTCTCCAAATATTTTAGTGCAATTTCCAAACATGGTAAAAAGGCCTTAAAATGAATTTAAATTGCCAATAAATATGGGCATTACTTTACATTCACTGAAATTCACACTTTAGAAAGATATGCTGCTCTAGCAAAAATAGACCCTTAATGCACAGGGGAACAAAACAGCAGCTGAGGAGCTCCAGACAGACCCACCGGCCTGAAAGCCAACAGATTATCAGGTGCGATTAAGCTCACACACAAAACAGCTGTGATGCTGAACAAGTTGGCCATACGAACTCTGTTAAACCAGCACCACCTGCACCCCAGGGTATTTATACTTTGTCCACACACCCAACAACTGTATGGCACTAGCTTAGTTACCTGATCAGTTTGCAATTACTTACCTTAGCTTTTTTCCTCATTTGAACTTAATTTCTGCAGAATACCCCCACTGAAAAGACAACACTTGTCTCTAGCATGCTCTAGCTGTCTCTAGGACATTGACACTTCCAGTGCATTTGTGCCTTAGACTGCAGCAGAGAACCTTAACCCTGCAGTCCTACATGTGGGAAGAGCAAACAAATAAAAATTGCTTAACATTTGTGTCAACTTAAGATTCACTTTCAAAATAAATCAAGTGTTACAAAACATTTCATTGCAGTACGATGTATTAACTGTGAAAAAAGGTATTATTTGATTAATACGGAAGATCATAATTTCACATGAAAGAAAATATATATTCTATTTTTTCATTACCCAGATAAATACAAAATAAAAATGCTTAAGATCAGCAATAAATATATTTTGATAAATAAGCAATTACAGTCAAAGCCCTGACTCAGAAGGCTTTTGGAAATAAACTAGACAAAAATAGTGATAATAATTACTGTTGGCTTCACATAAATAAATGCCAAGGCACTGTTATAATCTAACATTCTACTGACTTTCTCCTGTTCATTTTATAGTGATGATCCTTTTAAAAATTGAACACTGAGTTGTTACAAGCCTCTAGGGGGTAACAAGGTTGTGGCACAGGTGGTCATAATAATAATGGCTGTGTGCAATATACACAACACTGCATGAATATGATTCTGGTTTACAAACTGTTCATAATATCGTAAGAGACTTGATCTTGATTTTCTGATTTGACTCACTGGCTACAACAAAGCACAGAGGAGTCTGTTTTTTTCTGTTAACAGGGCTAAGAGAAGGGAGTTAGGAAGGTGGGTTGTCTCCATCTTCCCAACTCTTTCCATTAATCCCATCTCAAGCCCAGGGAAGAAGACACCTTAATCATCAGAGACAGAGAGCCTGCTGAAAATGGGGAGGCGACGGGAGGCATCCAGGAGTGGGGACTCAGAGCCGCTCTGACTGTCCAGGCTGCTCTGATAGCCTTCCTGGTCAGACAGAGAGCCTGGATTGCAGGGGGAACCATCTGACATGGGCTGAAAAAAGCAGAAGGTGATTGGGGAAGGTGGGGTCGGACCCTGAGGCTCGGACACAGGTGGTGGCCCCAAGCTGGGCCCAAACAAGCTGGAAAGCTCTTGGCTGGAGTAAGCAAAGGGGTTTCTCTGCCATTCTGTCAGGTCTTCGGTGGAGAACATGGGTGGAGGTGTAATGGAGGCGGGGCTGTCCTGGCGGCTGCTGGTACTAGGGAAGCCGGCAAAGCTGAAGCTGTGCTGCAGCCGAGGGCGCTCCATTTTGTTAAAGGCGGAAAGGGGAGGGGGCCCACGGCGCTCTTCTGCGTTGTGGATAAAGTTGCATCGGGGGCCATACGGACAGAAACCAACGGTATGGAAGGTGCGGCACAGCTCAGTCTTGTACTTTGGGTGGCGGCTCAGGCTTCGCAGCTCATACATGCCGTGGGCAAACTGGCACTTATCGCCGTATTTACAGGTGCCGTTCTCTTCAAAGGGCCGGCAAAGCTCGGTCTTATAGCGGCTTGGGTTGACTTGGCTGCTTCCATCCACACACACCTGCCTGCCAGACCACTGTCTATCCCCCAGCTCGGAGAAGGAGCGCTCACGGAAATGGTT
Organism: Etheostoma cragini; assembly: GCF_013103735.1. NCBI lineage: Eukaryota > Metazoa > Chordata > Actinopteri > Perciformes > Percidae > Etheostoma > Etheostoma cragini. The sequence goes on from NC_048424.1 coordinate 17,746,149, forward strand.
CTCCTTGTTGCTGCAGCTGCTATCCAACAACACAGAAGGATCCCTTTTGAGGTTGTTGACAAACTGGTTCTGGCTTAACTTTGCACTTGGGAGGCTGACTGAGTGACGGCGTTGGAACAGGCCTCCTGCAGAGGGGGCACCCACCACCTTCCTGTCCTGCAGGGATTTAATGGGGGTGTAGGAGGAGAAGTTGGCACTGGAGCAGGGGACAGACGACAGTTGAGATCCACCAAGACTGTTAATGTTGTTGCTGTAGTTGAACATCTCACTGTTCTGCAAAGTAACACATGTAATTAAAAAAATAACTTAGACAGTTCAATAAGCAAAGCATTTCCTCCTTGGTGACTAGAACGGTCAGCAATTGACATGTGCCGTTTATCAACCTTTTCTGAGCCTTGTACCCAAAGGACTCACAGGAATGGCAATTAGAAAGTAGTCAATGTTGTTACAAACAGGGTTAAGAACTGAAAAGCAAGTTTTAAACCATTACTGGTTCCAGATTATTAAAATCTTCAACAATTTACTTAGAGATATGAATTTTAATCTTACATCTTGTAAGCTTGGACCCAATCTCCTTTAGTTTACAACATCAGTTGTACAGTAGTCACATGCCTTAACACTACATAGCATTTCCCGCAGCATGGCTTCAAAACTTGTTTTCAACATATCCAGACTGAGATATACTGCTTAGGAATCAGCTAGGGCATCTGTATCCAACACAAATGAACAATAAAATGTTAACAGGCGCATGATAGAGTTTTTTAAAAATCTTTATTTAACCTTTGAGCCCAAGTCATATGACACTTTCAAAATATAACTCTTTTTCTTTTATGGTGTATATTGAGTCTTTACCATTACTTTAACAGTATACTGCAATAATCAATCTTAAAGTGTACACATCTGCACTGCATATCCACGTAGACTGATTGGTTCAACAATACGGTCTGCTCTGGGAATACTTAGCCTAAGTAGCCTAATGACTTTATGGCCTTACTAGTAAATAAGAAGTTTCGTAAATGCCGAGTTTTGAACGTAGGCCTACCGATTGAGTAGATACATCCAACTGAGTTTTTCAGACTCCAGAGGGCATGGCATTAATTAAAATGAAAAGACAGTTAAATGTTAGTTAACGCAACATTCACAACGTTAAACACAAGGCAGGTGAAAATGCAGATGTATCTTTTATATTTCGCTAAAAGTTAAAATAAACACTGACTTAACATTGCCCAAATTACCTTATAACTACTTTTACTTCACAGCGCTGCGGCGCAAGGTCTGGATATAAGACACTAACGTTAACCTTACCTTGTAACTTATGCCATTTTGCGCCAATAAGTTGGCCAGCAGCGTAAAAACGTTATAACGTAACGCAAAGTTAACGTTAACTTATTTAAAGAAGCTGAATCCCGTTTAACGTTGAAGAGTCCGAGATATATGTACTAACGTTAACTAGTCACCAATCATGGGGGTGATGCGATTTACTGCCCTCAAACTTAAAATGAAACTTGCTGTAACAAAAGTTGCTAGGCTAATGTTAGCATGGTTTCTCCAGAAAAAAAACAACAACTCAGTCGGCCGATTCCTCCCGGATGGGAGTCATTTACCTTGTTAGGCACTTCTTTGTATTCGAATAAAGGCGAAATAATGGTCGCTGTCATGTTTGTTGGTTAAAAAAAGACAATAGGAGCTAGTGAATAAATGTGGTAGTCCAGGTTATGCGGTTTTTAGCCCCGTGGAGTGGAGAACCCCTCTGCCGTGCCACAGTCATGGATGAATAATAAGAGGCCACGGTGCTGGAGGCGCTGCGCAGTTGTTTTTCAGTAGGCAGCGGCCCTTGTTGGATGGTGGGCGGGCTTTCGATTGACACCCTGCAGACGTGTACCCGTGGATGTATTAAGAGAACCGTGTGCCCTTAGAGAAAACAGCGCCGCTGCAGGACAAACGTGTAGCTGTCTCGTATCTACTGTAGGTGGAAGATGGTAAATAATTTTATGGGCTATACTAATAGAAAACAATAACATATTAGTTGATTAAACAAAGTCTTTCCTCTTTTTTTTCTTCTTCTTTTACATAGACGCCACTGTTGAAGTCCCAATAGAGCAGAAAAACTCCATAAAAGACTCACAGCCCTGGCATAATACCGCTTTATAATCCTGAAATAAACTATTGTTACGTAGAAAGCAAAACACCTGGGCCATTAAGCTTCTAAAAGTGCCATTTTAGTTGTAACTACTGAGAATTTATGAAATGTCCTCCTACTTTAAAACTTAAGTATAAAAGCAAGTTATGACATTATTTAAGACAGCTCGTGAGAGGTCTTGAGTGTTTAGGAGTTTCCAGTATGGTCTTGCAATGGCACTGATGAATGTAAATTCCTCTAAGGAATTTTGCTATTCAACGTGAATTTATCTGAATATATTCTTAAATTAGGAAATCTATTCAGTGATTGGGCCATGCCAATATCGTCATCCAAAATCCCGTATGTGGCAAAGCAAAGTGTCGTGAATCATATCTAAGACTGACACTGACACACTTTGCTTAATTAAAACTAAGATGCTTGATAACAAAGTTTTAAGTGCAGCTTTGAGCAAAGAATTGCATAAGCCCACACTTATGTCAATTCTTAGTGTTCTCATAAATAATTCTCGTTCTCATAAATAATTCTCGGATGCTTGATAACTACGGGCCCAGGTTAGCAACTACCTTCTTAAGGATCTTAGAAAGATAGGGAAGATTAGATATCTATAGTTGGCCTCTGGATCAAGAGTGTTAAAAAAAAAAAAAAAAAAAAAAAAAATTACAATTAATTCAATCTATCAATTAAATCAATTACAGCTAAATGACTGTGGTACAGAACCTGTAAATGAATACATATTGATTATATCTAGTAAAGAGGTGAGGATAAATCTCCTTTTATTAATCCAATCCATTTATTTTAAAAACACTGGAATATTTTAGATTTGGGAAAAAGTTTACAAGGTTGATTAAAATTCAATATGAATGTATTAGTAGTTGGGTCTCTCTGCCATTTGGAACATGAAAGCGTTTTGACGCAAAACAAGGGAGAGCCTGACCTGTCATTGTGTTGTCAATACTATGTGCTGAAGTTTATGGTGAGTGCGTTGTCTCATTTCCAGTGCTCCAGGCTCACGGGCACTACTTTTCAGCTCCAGCAAAAACTTACTCAACTCTGCTTTATTGTTAAAACTGGCAGCTAAGTACCTGATTGTATTTAAACACTAGTTATACTCAATGACTTCTAGTTTTATTCTCTAACAGCGACTGCCTCGCTGATCTCAAAATTGTTTAAACGAGAGGTACTAGCTACTTTAGCTTATCCATTAGCAATGGCTAATTCCTCTCCCTGTACTGCTCTCTCTTTTAGCCATTCCTCTACCTCCTGTAGTGGATTATTAATTTAGGTGGATTTAATTAATTACTAAATTAAAACAAACTTCACAAAAACTTGAAAGTAAATGGCATCCCACCAAACTGGAAGAATCTCATTTAATTTGGCAAAACAGTCTGGAAACATAAGAAGGCCTTCAGAAATGCCAGATCAGACTATTACTCATCACTAATAGAAGAAAATAAAAATAAGCCGATTGAGCCATCTATTCCTATACCTCTGAGTAGTGACAACTTTGATTGTGATTTCTAGAGTCTCTAAAAGTAGGATGGGAGCCAAAGCCTTTAGCTATTAGACTCCTCTCTTGTGGAATCAGCTTCCGGTCTGGGTTCGGGAGGCAGAAATCGTCACCACATTTAATAGTAAACTTAAAACTCTCGTCTTAAAAAATACTCTCTCCCCTTTCTCCCCCAATTTGGAGAAATCCAGGGATTTCCTGTTGTGATATATGGTATGACACTTTAACATTTTGGTGTGATGAGGGTTATTCAATTTTACATTTGTTTGAAAGTTTTTTTTTTTCTTGTGAACAACTTTCATTATTTTTACCAATCTGATATCTGTTCCCCTTTCACCTCGTTTATGTCTTTGCAAGTGCAATAAATATAAAAGTATGTACATAGATCTTGTCTTGATGGCAGCTAGGAAGTGAATAACTAAAGGTGGAAGGTTTCTAAACCCCCAGCAATAGTCCATTGGTGGAATGAACTCTCAAGCTACCTTGCCATGAACAGTATTTATTATAAAAGTAGAGATAGAACCTCTTTTGAAGATCTGGCAGTCACACAGAGAATTTGATTTTATAAATGTTTGTATTAATTTTAGGGATTACGACAAAAGAGTTATCTGAGGACAGTTACTATGTTCTTTGATTTGTAGTTGTGTCTTTATTTATTTTGTTTAATTTTTGTATTTGTTTACGTTTTTGGCAATTCTTGTTTGTTTTGTCATAATGTGAAGGATCTGAAATATTAATGACATTTTGTGTGTGAAATATCTATACAAAAGCTAAAAGTTAGGGAGTGAGGAGTCAGTGTTCACCTTGCCCGGCACACCTGCTTCTCGTTAGGCGTCAGATTCATTTACCATTTAATCAATAATATAATCAAACTAGAGGGAGCCAGGGCAGTACAGCCCGATTCAGCAGGGGAGAGTTCTAGCCCGACCAGTCTCCTCTCTTTACCCGGTCACTCTTAATTATGCTTTTAGTTTTAGACTGCTGGGGGACTTCCTTTGACACACTGAGCTTCTCTCTCTTTCCATTTGTGTCTATCCATTTCCAGAAATGCTTGTTACTAACCAAGCTCTGGGGAGTTATTCCGCGGAGTCCTTAAGTTTTTTTTGCCCAGCACGTTTCCTTTGGATTAAGGAGGCACCAAAATCATCAACAGCAACTGTTGCCGTGGTTCTACTACACGTCCTGCGATGCCGATACATCCTGCTACGCTCTTGATGGCCAAGATCAAAGGTGACGCCAAATCCTCCAGCATCGAGCCTCCACAGGCAGCCGCTCAGCCCAGTGCATCAAGGAAAAATCTTTTGGCTCTTTGTACTTAAGAATTGTTGCTGGATTATAGCTGAACACAGTTTCTTCTCTGTTGGAGCTACATTTTGATTTAAGCTGTGGCGTTGTAGCATGTCCAATTGATTTAAGAATTTTCAAAGTTTAGAATTTTTGATGGCTGTTGTAGTGCCATCATCAGGTGACCATTGTTGTGTACTCAGAAGATGGCTTTATTTTGTGACCAAATGTTTTTTCAAAATTATCTACATTCTATTATCAATATCTACATTTCCCATTATCGGCAACCATTCATCCAATGTTCCAAATGCTCATTTTGTTTACTAATCTGATATTTTAAAAAATTAACTAAGAAAACATTAAACAACCCTTTTGCAATTATGTAAGCACATAATGTAATCTGGAAACTGCTGCTCTGGTTAAAAAAAAAAACAAGGCAACTGATCTCAGCTGGGATTCTGTCTATAATGTAGTCCAATGGAATTTTGTGAGTGACCCCAAACTTTTGACCGGTAGTGTGTGTGTGTGTATATATATTGTGATATCATGAGAGGCTACACGGCTCTCGGCGGGACTAGTTCAGCAGTGCAAGGACACAAAGTTAGAGTGTAACAAAGGTTTTAAATAAAGTTATTGGGAATTAACTCAAAAAGATATGCCAAGTTCAAAAAAGGTAAATCAGTATAAGGTTGCTCTTGCAACAGTCCAACTTAAACAATGTCTCTTCAAACCACAAATCATAGACCAAATCATTTCCCTCGGGTAAATCTCCTCTTGAAAACAAGTCTTCAGCCTTACTTTTAGACAGCGTCGCAGCCCGTGGCCTATCTGTCGGTAAG
>NC_048424.1:17752018-17783025 GCF_013103735.1 Etheostoma cragini
TACACACACACACACACACACACACACACACACACACGGAAGGAGGGAAACAACAAAAACACAACAGCAAGAGTGGCGTCTGCAGCTCACAAACAACACACACAGACATAGACAAACGCACACACACAGACAGATACACAGATAAGGGACCAAAAACATGCGCAAATTTAAGCAAGAAGGCCACAGCACCAGTCTACAGCATGGCCTTCAAAGAGTCAGCAACCCTGCACCAATCTGCCCAAGTACACTTGGACATGGAACTGCAGGGCCTGTGATCAAACCACCAAACTTCCAATTGGCGGCGGCTGTGGCTCAGTAGTAGAGATACTTGATGAGATGAGAGATGATGAGGCTAAAGCGTAGCTGGCACTGTTTATTAGAGACATTGGCAAAAATAACGTTATGGAGTGACCAAAGTTCTGTCATAGCACTTTCTGAGGTATGCCAGCAAACAGACATGTCTGGGTTGAGCCAGGAAAAGAGGGGCCTTAACACAAAGGACCAAAAATAATGTTGGTGACTGAAAGACCTCTTTCCGACTCTGTAGTAATCAACTTAACTCTTGTATGGTATTCGGGTCAAACTGACCCATTTCAAATTTTTACAGGAAGAAAAATGGTCTAAGTCAACGGCCTTACCTCATTTTCTGTAATAAACATGTATTACTGATTCCATTCAGAAATTATTCTAGATATGACCACTTGTTTTTTACATTGTGGATTTATAACATGAATTATAACCTTATGACAAAAAACAAACTTCCATTTGTGATTGCGTTCTAGTAGAGACTGATTGCATTCCCTAAACATACATATTATCTCAATTGTTTGAAATTGATAACAAGGGTTAAGCCGCGGCCATTAACTTTTCCAGATGAATTTAGACACCGCTGGTTGTAATTTGTGCTAATAACCAGAAGGCATAGAGCTCACAAAGTTAATCTTGGGTAAAACATTAATGTTAACCACAGAGATACAAGCTTGAATTGACATGGTGAAAGCAACCAATTTTTCCATATCTTTCAAACTGTTGTTCAGAGCAACAGAATAGTTATGTTTAATAATCTGGTTTAAGCAAAGGATAATGGGGGGGTTGATATATATAAAATAAGGGATGATTGAATTGTGAGCATAATCATTCAAATGAAGTAATGCAGACTTTGACCAGTTCAGTTTAAAGCCTGATACTCCTCAAATGAAGGAAAAGATTGAGAGGGTTTTTCTGAAAAGACCATGACATCATCCGCAAATAGAGAGAGGTGATTCTGTGTATTACAAATGCATATTTGTGACACCATAATCAATAGACAAATGGCTTGAAGCAGAGGCTCTAAGGAGAGGACAATTAGTGCAGGACTCAAGAGGCAGCCTTGACGTGAAGATCTATAAACTGGACACAAAGAGAAGGAGGTGTGTCTACTTAAGACTTGGACTGAGGCGTTAGAATACATTACTTTAATCATACCAATAAAAGTGTTACCAAAGCCCATCACCTCTAAGACTGACCATAAAAATTACCACTCAAGTCTGTCAAAGGCTTTATTGCTTCATGAGAAAGAAGTGACATTGGCGTCTTACTGTCTCCTACAACCTCCACAATGTGGAGAAGGCGTCTAATATTATCTGCTACCATTCTCATTTTATGAATCCAGTTTGTTCGGAGTTCACTAATTTTAACGGGCTAAAGGCTTTGCAAAGATTAGAGAAAACACCAAACAATCTCTGAAATAACTTAAAACTGACAAAATAATATTAAAAAAGAATTGACATCAGAAGTTGCTTTAGAATTTTGGTTTTAGAAATATTTTGACCTTTGGGTAAAAAGAGGAAAATCTATGATAAATCAAAGAGACTGATGATATGAAGGGTAACCAAAGAGCCCAGATTATCCGTCTCTGATTTGTCATAAATTTTCCTCTTGCAGTCACGTCCAGGGAGGTTGCCAGTCTCGTGGACTTTAAACTTCTGAATATGTGCTACTGCAGTCGCAGGAAAATCAAAGCTCATTAAACAAGTTATCGCCACACAGTCAACTAAGCAGAGAGAAGTCGACCCAACAAACCTTTACTATGATCGTTCAATCAAAATGAGATGCTATAAATCCTCGGATTGTATACCTTTAACATACAAAAGCAAGTAAAAGAAATAAGTTGGACCGGGGACAAAACAGTTAAGACCATCAGCTCTAATCAGTGCAAAATTAAGTAAGATCTATCTATAACAGTGATATAAATCCTGAGACTGCTGTTTACATAAAATAAGGCATTTTAACATTTATTAAACATGCAGTATGTGTTGACTAAAAGAAATGTCTGCCTGAGCAGAAAACAGGTGAGACAATCACCTTATCAGTCCAACAAAAGGAACTTAGCCAATATCAGTCCCTTAAATGCTGGGAGTCCGTTCTTAAAGTTTTAGTCTTACTATACCTCAGGATTCGGTTTCTTAGCCAATGTACTCTGGCAGATGCTTGATCTGGTTTTATCTTCATCACCACACTGTGAAAAATTCAAAAGAATACTTCATGGCTTCTGGGTACTTGAGACAACAGCCATAAGCATGGCATAGCTTCATGCCACATCTTTAATGTTGTAGTACAATTGTCTCCTCAACTACAATTGCCATGTCGAAGACCTCCCATGGAGAGGCATCCGGCTCTGCATATTCTTAGCCCATTAGCAGGCCAAGTTGCAACCCCTTCATTGCTTCTCTCCATGAGCCTTGAAAAGCAGAGGGAGTGTGTGAATGTTTTTGTCTAGTACATAGACTTTACTTTAAGTAAAGTCTATGTACTAGACAAAAGCCTCTGGGGCTGCAGTTTACTAATCTAAGTAACTTAGATTAGTAAACTGCAGCCCCAGAGGCTGCAATTTTAGGAGTCAGTCCTTGGTCCCCATTTCTAGGACCCTAGTTTTCTGCAAAAGTGGTACTTAGTGAATTGGAGGGGGTCTTGCAAAGAAACACAAGGAGGTTAACAGGCTGAGCCAATGTGTGCATCTATAAACTGTTGACATGCGTACAATCTCTGACTTAGATTTAAGCATATACTCTGGGATGGTTAGGGTAAGGGGCTTTAACAGTTAATGTAGCTAGCGACTGACACTTTGGCAAGCTAAAACGAGGGTCATACAAATGCGGTCCTGAAAATGCATGCTCCAGTAATGCACGACGCTAATCTTTACATGGCCATTTCAAAACTCAGTCATTATCCTCATATACAGAGCAGGGACAGTCAACAGTCCTGATCATTAACACAGACAAATTAATTTCCTTTCAAAACTTGGAGGGGAAGAAGATTGAAATATAGAAATTCACCCAAAGAAAAAAAAAACACACCCTAGCCAAATGGTATGCCATTAGATTTAACACAACCAATACAATTAAAAAAAGTGAAAGACAACAGTAGATGGAAAGTTCTTTAAATACAGGACTTTATCAGTCCACATGGTTTTTTAAATTGCTTTTTAAAAATGTAAATGCCATTACGAGAAACTTATTCTCCCCCTCCACCACATCCACTAAAACCTAACATTACCCTTTACAATCATTGGTTTTCTTTAAGTATTTTTTTCTTGTAAACCTATCCTGGGGATTGAAGAATAGCACAATAGAAGAAACACTCACATAGACATCCACAGTTTTGCATTACAGAAAATAATAATGTCTTATAAATTACACATCCTGATGACAGTTGATGGACCTTCGTCTAATATGTAGTGCAGCAAAGTACCAGACCTCCTCATTTGTGTCCTACAGGAAAAAGAAACATGCAGTAAGATGAAAATGTTAATCAAAGATAGTAGGCCTAAATTATGCCTAATCTTATGGTCATCTACTCCTCCACTTACATCTTTCTGAAGGCAGTCCAAAGTCACTCAGTCCTTGAGTGATTGCTTAATTCCAGACCTGGTTGCTGCTTTGTACACCTCCAGCAGTCTTGGGACAAGGCCATCAAGAAAAAGTTCCACAAGGTCTGTGGCGACAATTCTCTTGAACTCTGCCCAAATCTGAGGTCACAGATGAAAAATATTAGTCAAAAATATTTCTGAGTAGAAAACCGTACAGTGTCTGACATAAAATCTCAGCCTGATTACCTGTTCTCATGGAGCAGAGCTGGCCATCTGGAAATTACTTCTGTGATGAGTGGCTGATCTCTAGTTATTTCTTTTCTGCTCTGGAAAATTAAGCAACCTATCTATCAGTCATCTACACAAAAATGTGTAGTCGTAAGTGTGTTGTTTACTCTAAACTATTCATATCAGTCCCCAATCACACAAATCTGCCCAGACAGCCTCATATTCATATTAATGTGATATAAAACATGATAATATATGTCACTGAATAGCAAATGGAACTTGATATTTTTTATTCTTATGTGACCACTTTTCTGTTGTCAAAATACTGGTCAAAGTGGATGGCTTGCAAATTTACTTATTTCACTCTCTCAGGGAGATGGGTCACGTAAATTAAAACTGTTGCCATGAGGCACTAACAGTTATAGTTAAAAGTAGCTTTTATAAGTAAATATTTATTGCAATTTATTTATGAAAATCCATTCAAGACAACAAGCACTGTGGTTTTCCAAATCCACACACAATGTACTAGCACAATAGTGGTAACAGCTCAAGCCCCGTCTTCCATGTCCATGATTGTCTTTGTAGTAAATTACTATTGTTTTTTTTATTTTAAGTGGCAAAATTGCCTACCTACAACTCCACTTCATCTATAGTTGCAGCCTAACTTAACATTTTTGTTGTTGTTGTTGTTGCTTAAATGATATTTTTTGGGTTAATTTTTGCTATCTAAAATAGCTGTTCGTAAATTAAATTCAAAAAGTCTCTTGTCTCCTCCTTTGTCCACTTAAATCTGTTTGTTGACACCCGCCATGTGTGCAAACAGAACAGAAATACTGGGCGATAATTAAGTAAAACTTCTTCGTCTTCATTTCGTGGCATGTCATAGCCATAAAATGACAATGAGGCAAAAAACGTTTCCATCAGCGTTTATCACATAAGCCATGAAGATAAAATCCGATGAGACCGAAAGTATTTACTTTCGATATTTATGGATATCCGTCAAATTTTACTGTTTCCATAAGGCATTTTTCATTCAATATCACTTAATTCTGATATGACTGTGTGGATGGAAACACAGCTATAGTAATAAACTATACCAAACGTTACAACCATAAGCATCGATAAAACTGGTAACTTTGGGAGCATATCTGCTCCTAAATTCACTGCAAATCCAACAGTTTGTTGCAGGTGTATATGAATAATGTTGCTTTAAAGAACAAAGTCGACACACTTCCACTTATAATGTGAAGCATAGTCCAATGATTGCGTGTGAAGCAACAAAGTAACAATCCCCCCCCCCCCACACACACACACACACACACACACAAAAGCACAGCCCAAGGCTACTTACTGTCACTTGACACCCAATGCTAACTAACGTTTAAAAGTTACTTGTAAAACTCCACCGCTGCCATGCAAAGTTTTTAGCAGACGCCAATGGGTATGGATGGGAATCTGCTTCTGTGATGGATGAATGTTAGAAAAGACTAGCCTATAACAGCTTGTGTTTCTTGTTCTTGAAAGTAAAATGTTAGGGTGACCAAACGTCATCATTTGCCTGGACATGTCCCCTTTGACGTACTGTCCGGGGTGTCCGGGGGGGTTAATAAATTCATGAAAATGTCTGGTTTTTACTGTTTTTCAAGGGACCATTAAGCGTGTACTTAAATTGACTGGCGCTTTGCACACAATACTACTGTACTTTGTTGTATGACGCAATTCCCGAGAGGCTGCCTTGCGGGCGGCTCTGTGACGCGCACATACAGGGAGCAGATCAGACAGGGAGAACACACAGGGAGCAGATAAGACAGTGGAGCACATACAGGGAACAGATCAGACAGGGAGCACATACAGGGAGCAGATTAGACAGGGAGCACATACAGTGCAGATCCAGAGCAGATCAGACAGCAGAGCAGCATTACACACAAAATACCAAAGCGGTAGTGCAGCTTCACAGTTGAACTGCAAATTTTTTTTTTCACGTATCGTCCTGGTTGGGACAAGTGGAGGCGGAGTGCACCGTGTGCAAAACTAGCACATTTGTTTCAGTGTCTAATAAAGGTGCTGGAGATCTCAAAGCTCAAATGGACACCTAAAAACATTATCTTATTACATTGAAAAGGTATTTAGTGGAAACTGGATTTTTAAACTGACACAGAATATATCATATTTTTAACATTATTTCATATTTATTTCTTTGAAAAGAGCTATTATTTTTTTACAGGTTGTCACATTGTTGTACAGGTTGTAATATTTTTTTTATTACATTTGTTATTTTTGTACCATTAAGGCGAAATGAAGCATGTTCATTAACCTCTGAGAAGCCTGTCTGATTTTGAGGCCGGCGGGGTATATATAGTAGCAAATAATAACAATAAACCCACTGTTAATTACATTGTCTACATGCAGAGTAACTACTTCAGCATGGTCCCGCTACATTTTCTGCGATGCCCTGTTACATCCTGCTACGCTCTGCTGTGCCCTGCTACGTCCTGCTGTGCCTTGTGATGCCGCACAGTGCCCTGCTATGCCATAAACTACTACAAAGAACTACTACAAACTACTATTTTTTGTTGACTGTTTTTGCCACTCTTCATTTTAACCCCAACCGGTCGTCAGACACCGCCTACCAAGAGCCTGGGTCTGTCCGAGGTTTCTTCCTAAAAGGAGTTTTTCCTCGCCACTGTCTGGAGTCTGGAGGGAACTACTAGAACTGTTGTAAATTGTGGAGTGTGTTCTAGACCTACTCTTTCTGTAAAGTGTCTCGAGATGACTCTTGTTATGAATTGATACTATAAATAAAATTGAATTGAATTGAATTTAAATATTGCACCTAAAATACAAACGTGAGCAAGGGCGTGCAACAATCACCATTATGAATTAACACCTAGCAATCAGCTAGCAATTATGAAACAACTAGTGCACCTGCACCTGCAACCTACCTAACAGGTGAAGAACATAAACAACTAAATCACTAGCTAACTTTTAAATTTGCAAGAACTATAGACCAATACAACAACAGGATTAAATGATCTGAAGTGAAACATAAGTTTTACAATTTACAGTTCTTAAGGAAGCACACACACAATCTCAACTAATTATCCTCTGGACAGCTAGTCTCTTTTTCTTTTCTCTCACTTTTTTCTCCATGTGGCGTGCGCGCCCGCTCACGGTGTGAGGCGCGTGTCCGCACTATTCTCCCAATACAAAACTAAACTAGCCAATTTTGTAAAATGTAAGAAGTAAAAAGTACCCATATTCGTGTTGAAATGTAAAGAGTAAAAGTAAAAAGTCTCCTCAAAATTAAATTGTAAAGTAAAAATATCTGAAAAATCTACTTAAGTACAGTAACAAAGTATTTGTACCTCGTTACTTTCCATCTCTGCTGGAGTCGCCATCTTGTGATTTGTTTTGGCAACAGCTAAGTCATTTGTATGGTAGCTCAGCAATGTGTATACTGTTGGAGACCACATGTGCTGATATTTACTGAAGTACTTTCAAATTTACAAGGCACATTTTCTGGACAGTGTGAATAAATAGGATTGCTTTCAATTCATGCCATGATTATGCCACTGTGAATCCGATTGCCTAAAGTTCGACTTTGAATCCTACCCCCTAGTGTTTTAATGTATACCATTTGAATGTTATATCTTAGTTACTTATTTACCTTTTTTTCTTTAATTTAAACATTTAAATCAATGTTTGTTGTCTTTTACGGCTCTTTCTTGTGCTGCTGTAACATGTGAATTCTCAGTTGTAGTTTATTTTTACAATTTAAACATATTAAATTTATCCCTAATCCTTGTGTTGATCAAAATTCGAATTTGGAGATACATGGTTTTGACTGCAAAACGATGGGTGTAAATATTTTATCTAAAAAGTGACTAATGACAACAGCTGTGAGTCAAATGTAGTGGGCTAAAAAGTACAGTATTTGCCTAGGAGATTGATAATCCCCTAGATATGGGGGATTTGCTTAAAATAGTAATAGTAGTAAATGTACTAAGTAACATTCCACAACCGCATTTGAGAATGGCTACTACCAGCTATTTACAACTGCGTTCACATTAGAGCAGCTAGTGTATTAATGACTTCAAACTGTTCAATGGTACACTAAATCTTTACTAATAATTAAGAACCAATTTGAATTATGGGTAAATGATTAGTTCTTTAGTAAACCAATGGCTTATGATCACACACTGTTGCAAAGTGTAGACATTTATTGCATATTCTCAAGACAAATATGACATATTGCAAATAGGGTGCACATGATTTACTGAAGAATGACTGAAATTATTCCAAATCCACTTCATCATTGGAACTCTATATCTTCCACTTAGCATGTGTGATACTGTGGAGCTGGTGTTATTTGTGATCACATCCATACAACAAAATAATAACATAATAGACAAACTGTGTACCAAATAAACATCTTTTACATCATATAAATGTATTTGGAGCCCTCCAGAAAATACCAAGTACTTTCCCCATATTCTGTATAGAAATCCAACCTGGCAAACCGTCTGTATGACATCTTTTTAAATGCCACCACCCTCACATCGCGGGACATAGTTTTAATATTTCTACAAATTCTGTTCTACTCCTCCTGGGGTTCTGGGAGCTGGTGTTTTTGACCATTAGAGTGCAGTATTGGGATTGTTATTTATGTTTTAAAATTAAATATTTAAGAGTATCTCTTTTTTTAGATTATTTTTGGAGCATTTCCCTTTGTTATGAAGTGACAGTGGATAGAGTTGAAAGGAGGAGAGAGATGGGGGATGACATGCAGCAGGTCGGATTCAAACCCGCACCGCTGTAGGACTCAGCCAACCTGGGGTGAACGCTCTTACTGGGTGAACTAGAGGCCACCCCCTATTTAAGAGTAACTTAAGAAAAATAATTCTTAGCCAAAGCTAACATGTATAATTCCTGTATCAGGTGTCCTTTTCTTTATTGACGGAGTCAATGTGTTTTTCATCAATGCAGAGGCCTGTTGTACCCTGGGTTGGTAGAGGCAACAATGGGAACCCACCATACTTGCTGCTCATGGTTCCCCAAGCTGGGTTGGATGGGCACTGCTGTGAGATGAGCATGTGCTGCTGAGCTTGAATTATTTCCCTGGTGTCTCTCTTCTTGTTACAGAGCAGGTAGATTATCTCCATGATGTTGAGGATCACGGAAATGCCTGAAACCACAAGCATGAAGAAGACAAAAATTGTTTTCTCGGTGGGACGAGAAATGTAACACTGAGCACCACTGTAACGGGCACAAGGTGGTGATATAGTACAGTGAAAGTAGGAAACCATGAACACGGTGCCAAAGATGTAGAATTGGCCCACACTGAATCCCACCTCCAGGATGATCTTAAAGATCAGCTGGGTCATGTAAGTGCAAAAGAGGATGCCTGTTATCTTTACTTTCCCTCTGTCATCTGTATACCTTGGCTTCCTAATTACAGTTCCATTTGTGCTGTCCCGCAGCTTCTCCATCATCCTCTTCTCTTTGTGGATGATGTGGACAGCATGGCCTAGGTAGACTAAGGTAGGTGTTGACACAAAGGTGATCTGCAGGACCCAGTAATGAATGTAGGATATTGGGAACATCCAGTTGTAGCACCCATGTTCACATCCTGGTTCCAAGGTGTCACAGTGGAACTCTGACACTTCGTCTCCCCAGACTTTGTCAGCAGCAGCACCCAGGACAAAGATCCTAAACAGGAAGAGGACAGTCATCCAGATCTTCCCCACCACAGTAGAGTGAGACTGGACCTTGTCTAGCAGTGATGACATATAAGACCAGTCACCCATGACTGGTAAGTAAGGTCTGAAGTAGAGGAGAACATGCAGACATTACATTTACAGTAGTGGATTGAAAAATACTTGAGCAAAGCTAAAGCATTTTACTCTATATTTTATTTATCAAGCAGTCTGCAATTCCACAAAGACAAGAACTAATTCACTTCAAAAATAAACAAGTGTAAATAAAGTGTCTGCATAAAAAGAATTGATTGAAATGAAAACAACTCTAGTCTGTCAGAATCTAGGTTTGTGTAAAAAAGAGAGGCCAGAAACAACAAATAACGAATAAGCCCCATTTAGAGAATTGTGTCACCTGTCAAAGGGCTCACTAGATATATGACAGCACAGCCTGATGCCCACTGAGGGGTTTATTGATAGGTAAAAACATCATATTAGATGAATTTTCACTATGTACTGTGGGAAGTTAAAAGGTAAGCTTTAAGAGCACGATTAATCACATATATGCTCGGAAATAGCTAATCAGCAGAGCCAAACAGAACTTCGTTAATATTTTTATTATTTTATTTACAGTTTGTAGTGGTGATCCAGAATGAAGCAGTGAAGTACTATTGTACTAGGGTAGAGATGTGACTTTTCTTTTCATTTTGAAAACTGGTTTAAAATCTATGGAAAATTCCGCAGCCGCATATTCTGCATAAACCTGCAAATCACACATGAGGACGTAATAGAGACAAGGATGTAACATCTGCCATAATATTCCCCTCTCAGTTATTTGTAAAAGCCTATATGATTTAGGCCAAGTGTTAAGACACAAAACATGGAAGAAACATAGAACTGCTGTTCAATGAGGGAGAAAAAAAAGATAATATATAGAATCTAGTACTACACTGACAGCTACAGCTAAAGATTGTAAATGGAAGAAAATCAAAAGAACAAGAATGTATCCTGTTGTTTGTTTCCTCAAAATGCAAAAAAGTGGTGTAACTATTGAAAGCATTACATTTACAATTGCCATATATATATATGGCAATTGTAAATCTCAAAAGACAACTCTGGAGCAACTAGGGTTTAAGTGTCTCGCTCAGGGACACATTAGATGATGTAACACAGTGGGACTCTCCCAGACCAAAGGCATTTGTCACATCCACTGCGCCATCACCGCCCCCGTTAAGCAAGTAAGTAGCAGCTGCATCTGTGTGACACCCTGTTGTAAATTAAACATTTTGCATCAGATAATATGACCAATATTATATGGTAGAGTCCTCACAAAACATGTCAGGTTTGCCTGCATTTCTTTTTGTAGGCGTACTACACTCATCTAAGACTGATAGGCTACAGAAGAGAGCATCTCTTTTAAATATGAGAGTAACATTTAGTTTAATTTATTTACAAAAAGAACAATTTAATGTTTTTTATTCAAGTTCAAGGGTAAGTAAATAAATTCATCCCCTGAGAGGGACAAAAAGACAGCAGTTCATATACAAACGTTGTCATGTTGGATGCAAGGAATGAGGACCAATATGCAGGGATGAAGCAGGCAAGTAGGTGGAGGTTAATGTCCAGTATTTGCCAAAAAAAGTTCAACCAACAGATAATCAAATCAAAACACAAAGTCCAAGAAATCCAAAAGAATACAAAAAACAAACACGGTCCAGGGGAACAAAGCAAGCAGAGAACAGGGACAGGGAAAACAAAAGTCACAAAACGATTTGACAAGAGACAAGGGGAACACCGAGGTTAAATACAAGAGGTAACGAGGGAACCAGGTGAATCACATTAGGGCAAGACAGGACAATCAGACAGACTAGAAGTAAAACTAGAGATGAGACGAGACAGAGACCGGACTTCAAAATAAAACAGGAAACAGAACGTACAGACACTCACAGGGGAACACAAGACAGAAACGACCACACAAGATCAAGGAGGAAACTAAGACACAAAAACTAGGAGATAAAATAGACAAAAACAAAAAACCAAAGTTGTTTTCTTTTTGTCTTTGCTTAGGTCTAACTTTTAGCAGTTTAGCTCAGGTTGTAACTTGGACTGATTTGTCCTATCCCATACATCCTTTTTTTCTTAATGTCAAACAGTTACCTTGTACATATTTGTTTCTTTATTGTTTATTAACGTTTAATATGTTAATGTATGCACCAAAAATCAAGGCAAATTCTATGTAAGTGGTACTTATTTGGCAATAAATCCCTTTCTGACTACGATTCTGATTTAAGAAACACCACAATACCCCCTGTGACACAATCACATATTAAAGAACTAGTGAACCCTTTTTGATTTAAGGTTGCAAAAACATAAAATGTACTCACCTCAGATATTAGAATTTCTTTGCCATGAGCCCGTTACAGAAGAGCTGTGCTGGCAACAAAAGATATGATTCACTGACCAGGATGAAACTTAAATGCAGTTGAGGCGTATTGGCTTGGTCTGACTGACTTAGGCATGTACACTTCAGTCTGCTGCCCACAGGTTCTCGTTTTACTCTCTCAAACTCGTGATCATTTTGATGAGTCAGATGAAAAAGTTTCATCATACTCAGTTTCGGTAAAGGAAGGCTTGATGACCTTAACACCACATTTTTTATGAATAACTCCCACTTTAATTGTCACACCCTACTCCCAGACATTACAGTGCCTTGCGAAAGTCTCCGGCCCCCTTGAACCTTTCGACCTTTTGCCACATTTCACGCTTCAAATAAAAAGATGTAAAACTGTAATTTTTTGTGAAGAATCAACAACAAGTGGGACACAATTATGAAGTGGAACAAAATTTATTGGATATTTCAAACTTTTTTAACAAGGAATGGGCAAAAATTTCAGTCTCTCAATGTGCAAAACTGATAGAGACATACCCCAAGGGACTTACAGCTGTAATCATAGCGCTACAAAGTATTAACTTAATGGGGCCAAACAATTTTGTACGCCCAATTTTTCAGTTTTTTATTTGTTAAAACAGTTTGAAATATCCCTTCAATTTTGTTCCACTTCATGATTGTGTCCCATTTGTTGTTGATTCTTAAAAAAAAATACAGTTTTATATATTTATGTTTGAAGCCTGAAATGTGGCAAAAGGTCGAAAAGTTCAAGGGGGCCGAACACTTTCGCAATGGCACTATATCTGTCTAAAAGGGAGGATGTTCCCAATGTGACGGTCCTCTATGAAACATTCTTGCTGTGTTGTGTATAAGAAGCTGTATCTGCACATTGTGAAACCAGACTAAATCAGGGCAAGCACGCTGACATCATGGACCGAGACACAACCAGCCCACAGCAGAGACACAGAGACAGAGACAACCAGCCCATCATGAGTTCTGCTTTTTTTGGTTAAACTTGTTGACTGTGATTGTATAGCAGAATGTTTTTGTTGCAATGGTTTGTCTATTCACAGTAAAAAGTAAAATGAATAAAAATAAAATTCTCAGCTTCTAAGGCATTTCTAGTGTGTACAAATGTAGTAAATGAAATAGTAGTGTCCACCAGAATATAGCTCCCATAGTAACATTATACATTTTCTACATAAAAAAAAGTCAACACCAAATTCAATAACAGTTGCCTGCACATGGGGGAAACGGACAGAGTCAGGTCAAGCAACTTGACATTCTGGACAGAGACTCAACCAGCCCTACACAATGCACATTGAGTCAAAAGAAAGAATAAAATTGTGTGGTGGGCTTTAAGATATTTTGGCTAATATTGTCTCTGCAGGGTTTAACATGTGACTTACGGACTCATTGATTAATTGGTTAGTTGAAAAAAATAATAATAAAAAGAGAGAGAGAACATTGGAGAATGTGGAAAAACCAAGACAAAAGGCACGGAGGGGGTAATGTGGGTTGCTAATTTTTAGTTTAGTTAGGAAGTGCTGCTGGCTACTGAGCCCCACCATGGCTGAAACATTTATTTTGGAGAAAAGTTTCTTCACAGTTTTAGAAAGGATGACCTGATAGCACTAGTGTCTCACTTCAGTTTTGATATCTCTAAATACTTGGTCAAAATGGAACTTAGAGATAGGGTTGTTGGTAGCTTGGTGGATAAGCGGGTGCTGGTGCAACCAGAGCCTGCTGTACCTTTTGCCAATCATCCAATAGACGGTGAAACTCCCAAAGTCTCCGGGGGCCGACGGGGCAGGTGAGCTGGAAAACTACTGCACTGCAAAAGTACTCACTTCCGGTACTCAAGTGGAAGTACGGATAATTGTGTTAAAAAAACTCTGCTAATAGTAGAAGTACTGATTCAACTTCTTTACTCAAGTAAAAGTAACAAAGTAGAGGCTTTAAAATTTACTTAAAATTTAAAAGTAAAAGTAGCCTTGCGAATGACAAAGCTACCTGGACCAGACAGATGTTACTAGAGAGCACGCTGCGGAACTACAATGGACATGAAAAAATGCTCTTTATTCTTTATTCTTTACATGCCATTGGCTACATTTTAAATGGCTGTCTGCCAATAGGCCTAAAATATATAGCTTACTTATTGTGACAGAGACTGGAACTCCAGGTTAATAAGATTCTGACCGAGTAGCAAGATAGGAATTCAAGTGGGATTTTGTAAGAAGTCTGTGTATATTCCCATCCAATTAGATTTAATTTGGTATTGATGATGGAAAAATAATAACTCCAGTGAAATTATTTTAAACTTAGTGAGTACTAGATTAGGACTGTAGTTAAAGCTGATTCTGGTTTCCAACTTTGGCCCAGGTGGTTCTGTTAAGACAACTTCTCTCTGTTAATGCTTTATTAAAATCAAGCATCAGTACAAACATGGTTGTGGGAAGCTCTGCTAAGGTTGTTTCTGTTGTAATAAAAGAAATAACATTGTAAAGGCTACCATACACAATGCATAGGAATCATATATGCTAGTAAATAACAATAAACCCACTATTAAACTATTAATTACATTATCTTAATGAGCAAGGACTCACACTAATCCAGTAATATGTTATTTCATCAGCTCATAACCATGTGCCTGATTCATCATAAATCAGAATATGGCCCCCAGATCAGCCCAAAGAAGGGTCACCCAGTTAATAGTCTATATCCTTGACGAACAACTTCCAGAATAGCTGCGGAAAATCCGCTGGATTTCACTCATTTAGGCTGGAAATCCGGTGCCTTGGGCTTTCTTTGTGTTGGCATTTTAAACTCCGGTCGATTTATGAGGGCTACAGTTAATATTTCCTCAGATCTCTGCAAGGTAAATCCAGACAGCTAAATAGACTACTTGGCCAATCTGAGTTTTCTGTTGCATGACAAACAACTTTTGAATGTACACCTTACACCTAAACAAGTTCCTTCCAACCCTATTTTGCTGCGGCACCGCAGCTTTTCTCCAATGCCCAAGCCGATTGTAATTGGTTTGAAGAAATGCCAATAATCCAGTGCAAGTTTTCCCCCTATCACTGAATGGTGTGTGGAGAAGCCAGACTCTCTTCTGGCGTGCTGTGGAGGAGGGTCTGGCAAAGCCAGACTACCCAGTCAATGCCACCATCACATAATTCAGCCAAGTTTCAGCAAAAGGAGACCACAGTTCCCAACATCCCCACTAAAAACCAACAGGGGACCAGAGGCCACCCAACAAAGGCCTGCACATTGACTAGCAGGATGCCCAGCAGAAAAGTTGCAGTTAGTGTTTAGTTCCTCCAAGTGTGCCTTGATCTCATGAACGGGTTTGTATGATATTGTAAGAAAACGTATGCACACCCATTGGTATGATATTCTACGGAATTAGGCAAATGACAACCGGTGTCACAGTATGGTGGGGTGAGGACCCAAATGCAGAGATACGGAGGCAGGCAGGAGCAGGTAAACAGGGCTTTATTGTAGTCCGTAAACAAAAAACAACCCACAAGGGAAAACAAAGTCCAGGGGAGCATCCAAAACCCAAAATCCGAAATCCAAAAAGACAGGCACAGGAGCCGGACACAATGCAAAACAACAGGAGATTACACAGGGACAAAACTCACGGGGAGATCAGGTAAACAGGAGCAACCACGTGGGATGGGCAAGTTGACAAACAAGACAGCACGCACGACTGGAATGCTCTAACAAGATGCAGAGGAAACACCGGGGTTAAATACAAGAGGTAATGAGGTAATGAGGAACAGGTGAGACATCAGGTGAAACACATTAGGGTGGGGCTGGACAATCAGACAAACAAAGCGAAGCTAGACAAGACAAGATCAGACAGGAAGCTGACTAAAAAATAAAACAGGAAACAGAACATACACAAACATGGAAACACAAGACAGAATCTACAACACCAGACTAATGGGAAAACCGGGACAAAAACACAGGGAAGGCCAAACGGGAAAAATACCCCCACAAAAACCCCAAACCATAACAACCGGTCAAGTGATGTTAGTTTAGTCTTTACAGTTAAAGCTATAGTTTCTGTCGCCTGCATGAGGATTTCTAAATAATGACAACACTGTCGGCGCATCTACATGACGCATGCATCTACATGACTCTTTAGAGGAGCTAATTATCTCGTAATTGTTTATGTCTTCTCTGTCTCCAAAGCTGAACATTGCTGCTGTCCTTTCTCAGCGGTAATGTCAAGCACATAAAAGCCGCACGGAGAAATTGAGGCCGCTTGCACACGGCCTGCATGCCGTGAGTGTGTCAGCTACGTGACGTGTCCATTTTTATTTTTTTTGCTCCCATGTTAACAGGTTAGAGCTTGCACACTGCTTGCGTGACACGTACAAACTTCTAAATCTTTTATTTTTCCACCAGGACATGAACTGTGCTCCCCCAGGTTGAAAGCCCTGTAATCCAGCCATCCATCCTGAATTTCTCCTTACATGGTCGTGAAATATGTGAAACATACACAAATTACAGTGATTTACTTTTCAGAGCTATATGTCCCTGTTTAAAGTAGCTTAAACTTCAGCATTTTGTTTAGGGATATGTAATAGTTTTAGAGGTGTAAAGGTTATCCACGGAACAGCTAAATTTGGTGTCAGTTATGTACAACGATGCACGTAATTTCTAAGCATTTGAATCCTACACAGTGATAGTCATGTGCTAAGAGAGTTTGGGCAGGGTTAGTGAGAACTAGGAGGATTTATATTTTGCAGTGTCAGCCTGAATTATAAGAGGGAAGTGAGAGAACCTAAGTCACAGGGACTGACTGAACAAGGCAGTGGCCACAGCTGAGGTAGGAACATTTATATGCAACATAATGTAATTTATTATTTGATTATATTTCACAGTCTTAAGAAACAGACATTGATTGTTATGTTGACGTGATTATCTTGGGTAGCAAAACGTTGCAAAACCTTGTTATAAAATGTTATTAACACCTAAGAAATATGTTTTTGTAAGTAATAAGTGTCCCGAGATGGTCTAACTGGGATTTCAAATACAATCACTCCGATAATATAAGCAGTGGTTTCAGCCAATCATTCAAAATGTTTATAGAATAAACAAATATATATAATGGCATTATGCCTTATGGAAGAATACATTCAGGATTGCATATAAAATCTTACTATCCTATAATCCTCTTAGCTATAAAACGGGTGTTGATTGTTTGACGTATTAGGTAGTCTGACTCCTTAGCAACACTGAGAAGGTGTACTTTCATGTATTTTGCATGTGTTCTATCTAGAAATAAAAAAAATATATTTTTTTTCTATCTGTCTTGCCAACTTCTTTTGCAGCTACACTGTATTCAGAGGGGTTGTACTGCCTCAACAAACCCGACCACAATTCAACTGTTACATGTTGTTAAAGGACCTTGAACATAGATATTTAGCTGTTGGATCCTGAGCCAGTCTGTTATAAGCCTTGCTTCTCACTTTGCTCTAGGTTATTAGACATAAATATTGAGTTAAGTCACATCCAGTTTTTAATCTTCATTGTACTACATTGCAACAGTAATACATCATAAATTTTACTTTAACTTGAAGCTTTACATAAATCAGGTATGTGGCAAGTACCAAAATGTATTGTATTCAACTATATGTATCAAATTGTTCACAAATGGTCAATGTGAAAATGACATTGTCTGATCCAAGAATATTAAAAGTGTGTGTCATTTGTTACCAGTAAAACAAGTGACACTCTCAAAACTGCTTGTTCAACCTTACATGATCTAGTCACTTGTACACAAGATAAAAGCAATTTATCATTGTTTTGGTCAAGTAGCAAGTGCTTTTGTACATGGATGCAAAACACGATTTAGAATTGTCTGCTGTTTTTAAATGTAAAAAAATATAATACTGTTGAATTGTTTTCCCCTAAAACATTGAGACTGAGACTGTTCATTGACTATGTCTTTAACCCTGCTGTTGTCCTCGGGTCAAATTTGACACAGTTTCAAAAAGTTTCTATATGACAAATTTGGGAATCCTTCAACCAATAAAAGAAAAACGACATGGATGGCTTCCTACAATGCTCTTCACATGTTTTATTAAATTTTATAGCATTTGAGGAGAAAAAAAAATAAAAGAATGTTGAAAAAAGTGAAATTAAATGTTGGATAAAGCTTCATAAACATGGGGAAAAAACACACAAAAACATGCAAAGGTGTTGAAAAAAATGGCAAACGTCAGCAAAAGTGACAAAAACATTGAAAAAAAAATGACAAAAACATTGGTGTGAAACCAACAAAATATTTTGACCCAGAAAAACAAAAAGTTGCATGGTCAACGGGAAGACAACACAAGAGTTAAATGCAAAATAATTAAACTCATTGTCATAATCGGTCAAGCAAATTTTTCATTCAGAAAAAACACTTATCCTGTGGTAATCTGTTTTAATTTGACATAGTACTTTTTTTTCTTTGCGCTATAAAATAGTTTTGTGTTTTTCTTGTACCCAGCTTCCACAGATGGCCCTGACAAAAAGTTATGTAAAGAATTTTGCTACGTTAACGTATGCGCATTTGACGACCAAACAAATTTTCCTTGCTAGCTACCAAACACATATCATATCATATCTCCGCCAAATTAAATTTTATCAGCAAAATACTCTATTGAGATTATTGTTCATGGTCCCACAACGATGCTCTGTACGAAACTTGGTGAAGATCAGCTGTTAGGGGGCGCTATAATCAACGTTTATTTTGGTACCGCTTTTGCGCGCTCCCCAGGTCGTTTGAGGCAACTCGTGTCGGGGTTGATTGGAGTTGGGAGGCTTGGACCCCGTCATTACTGCTTGCAATTTTTTTTACTTGTAATTCTGCTATGTCTTATCTAATTGTTTCAATTTTCACCTTGAATTGTGTGTAAAATGTTCTACACAAATCAAGTTGGCTCACACCAATTTGACTGACACGAATTCTGCTATGTCCTTGGTCACTAGTGTGTTCATCGTTGCCTTCTTTGTCTTCTCTTTCAAAGGCTATCATCATGGGGGAGTGGTCCTTCTTGTCTGATTTGTTGGACAAGGTGCAGTCACACTCTACTATAGTAGGGAAGGTCTGGATGAGTGTTCTTTTTCTCTTTAGGATCTTTATCCTAGCTGCTGGTGTAGATAAAATATGGGGAGATGAACAAGCAAACATGAACTGTAACACCTACAGCCCTGGCTGCAAGAACGCCTGCTATGATCAGTCCTTCCCCATGTCTCACACACGCTTCTGGGTCCTCCAGATCCTCATTGTCTCCACTCCAACAATAATTTATTTGGGCCACGTCCTGCTGGTGATTCGCAAAGAAAACAAGCTAAGGAGACGCCTAGAGCAGAAAATTGGTAAAAATGGGAAGGTTAAATCTCCAAAGTATTCAGATGATCATGGCAAGGTACAGCTCAAAGGCATCCTGTTGGTCAGCTACCTGATGCAACTGCTGTTCAAGATCCTGCTTGAAGTGGCCTTCATTGTAGGCCAGTACTACCTCTATGGCTTTATACTTATGCCTAGTAAGATTTCATTTAACCACTACCCCTGTCCGTCACCGGTGGACTGCTTTATAAGTCGCCCCACAGAGAAAACCATCTTCATTGTCTTTATGTTGGCAATGAGCATCCTCTCTGTGATCCTCAACATCATAGAGATGTTCTACCTAATAATCTCAAAGATAAAGGCAAAGTAAAGGGGAAGCAGTGGCTCAGAGATTTACTGCCCCAACAAACCAAACCCCAATTTAACTGAGGTAGTTACATGTTGTTGAAGGACTGTGAACAGAGATATTTAGCTTTAAGTTGGATCCTGAGCCAGTCTGCTATGATCCTTGCTTCTCGCTTTGCTCAAGGTTATTAGACAAATATTGAGATAAGTAGTACTACATGTATCTTATGTAGCAACAGTAGTACATCATATATTTTACATAAATCAAGTATGTGGCAAGTACCAGGATGCATTGTATTCAACCATATCTATCAAATTGTACACAAGTGGTCGATGTGAAAATTACATTATCTGAGCCAAGAATATTAAAAGTGTGTAATTATTTACCAGTAAAATGTTGTTTATTTACAATTGACACTCTCAAAACTGCTTGTTCAACCTTGAATGATCTTGTCACTTGTGCACAAGATAAAAGCAATTTATCATTGTTTTGGTCAAATAGCAATTGCTTTTGTACATAATGAAATTGACCATGTACAATTGTCTGCTGTTTTTTACATGAATATGAAAATATAATATAATACTGGACATCTGTTGAATTGTCTTTCTCCCAAAACACATAGGCATAAGTTCATTGGCTGTGTCTTTAACCCTGCTGTTGTTCTCAGGTCAAATTTGACACATTTTCAAAAAGTATATACAAAAAAAAGGTTTCCTTCAACCAATAAAAAAACAAAAGTGACATGGATGGCTTCCCACAACGCAGACAACAAAAAACGTTAAAAGGTGTATAAAATTTGGCAAACACTGGTAAAAGTGACAAAAACATCAGATGAAAAGCAACAAATGTGTTGAAAAAGATGACAAAAACATTTTTGAATTTTGAATTTTGACCCGGAAAAAACAAGAAGTTCCCAACTGACTGTTGGTCAACCGGATGAGAACACAAGGGTTAAATAGAAAATGGTTGAACTCATTGTCATAATCGGTCAAGCAAGCTTTCCACTCAGAAAAAACACGTTTCCTGTGTTAATCTGTTCAATGTTGACATAGTACTTTTTTGTGCTAGAAAATAGTTTTGTGTTTTTTTTTTTTTTCTGAATCGCAATGAAACTGTAATTTGTTGGATACCAAAAATAAAAACAAATGTAAATCTCTTGTAATCCTAATCTCACATAAAATAATGTGACTTTGTGCTGTTGAAATTTAAGAATTCCATACAGAAAAAGTGAAGCCTTTTGCATTTTCAATCTTCATCAAAAATTTAGCCATAGTGTATATCAGAAAATCAATCTTATGTTAACAACACATGAAAAACTATGTTTTTGACAAAACTAAGCATTTTCTTTGTGAAAAAAGCCACAAGGACTTAACATTCTGATTACACTGATATGTTTATTGACATGAAGATTTACTTTTGCAGATCATCCATTGTGTGGTACTGTTTGTAATAATTATCTTGAAAAATCCACTCAAACATACACCATTTTATATATCATTTTACTTTTTATTCATATAATATTGCCTCATGGTTACATGACTGTTGAAACGAATTCAAATGTAATTTGAAGAGTATCACATAACAATCGGTACTAAAAAATGCTGAAATTACTTTTCAAATGTGTGTTTAAAAAAATAAATCTCGCCCTTCTCTTGGTTCCACTCACTGAGTAACGGCACGGAGTAACGGAGTAGTACTCTTTTACATGAATTTGGTTTACATGAATTTGAAATTGAAATCCACCAAGTCAAAATGCTTCGATTGACATTAATTAGCTTGTTCTTGTTTCCTAAATTGCAGCTTAACGTTCACATTCTAGGACCTCAGCTGGGAGTTTCACGTAGACAGTTAATGTTAATCCAGCAGTCAGAATCTGCATCAACATATATTAACATCTGTATTTTCATTAACGGGACGTGCAAGAAGCAAGTTGTTTATAAACCACTAAGATAGTAGGGATACTAGTAGCAGTAATAGCAGCAGTGTGGTTTGATTATCCACGCAGTTCGCATTGTGGCTAATAATATCTTACTCTGTTAATGACATGTTGTTTATGACTTGCTGCCATTGTGCTAACCCGAGCACCTCTAGCCTTTACGACAGAGCCTACAGTTGTTAGATAATGTTTCATAACAGGTTTCTCTGTTGATTTTTTTTTTGTCACTGAGTGCTCTCAGGGCCTACCGTTGTGTTTCATTTTCAGTTGTAGCTCAAAAAGCAAGGTCAGTGAAGTCATTTTTCACAAGAAAACTCAAGATCACCCATACATAATGTTGCCGCTATAACTTACTGTTAGTTAATGCCGACTGGCACTGCTGCATTTGTGTTATTACCATAGTTGTTCATCCGGTCTGAGGCATGTGGTTGGTGAGAAGCCAGGTTCAACCTTGCCTCCCTGCTTTTTTTTATTTACGATGAATTGACCATTCAATGTCGAGCTCGGTCAAACCTGGCCTCAGACTGATTGGCAAGTAATGTTTCCTTTTTCTCTTAGGAATGTCAGGAAAAACTGGCCTCCATTAAGCATTCATAGCATTTTACAAACCACTAAACAGACCAAAGATAGGTATAAGCAGGCTGTTGCAGAGGGGCGTTGATTCGCACAACAAACTAAAGACGAAAATGATAAAAGAGAGAAGCCACATGGTGACAGTCCTGGGCTTTTAAAGTTTAAAGACTTAAAAGAGATTCTTAATAAGCGATATGAATGTTTATGCTAGACACCAAAAACTTTGGTACAATAGGACGATTTCATCACTATAAAAATGTCACTCACATGAAAATATAATGGGAGCAGTCGTGATGTCAGATCAGATTAAGTCCTGTAGAAGAGACTGGAAGCACACTGATGTAAAAAAAAAAAAAAATCAATATTGTTCTTTAAAGAATATTATTTACAATTAAAACACAAATAAATTACAAAATGCTCAAAAGTATTTGCAGAATTTAGCTAGAATATGTGTAACGTGAGCAATAAATTAAAACATTTGGAAATATTTGACTTGAAATTAGTTCCATCATGGTAACACTTTACAGTAAGGGTACATTAATTAGCATTACTTAATGCATTAATATGCATTAATTAACTGTTATTTACAGTTTATTTAATTTATTCTATAAAAATGCCTATTAAACATCAACCCTGTTGACTACAGTCAATCTATGAACATCATTTGTTTAAGGACAAACTGGCCTATTAGAATATGTGTCCTACAGTGAGGTCCCTTGAATGTTAAAAATGGTTGTAGGACATTAAAGACAAAGAATTGATTGAAACAAAACATGAATCTCACAGATATGTATTGATATCACACACAGACCAATACAAGCTAAGGAAATCTCCTCTCTAAAACACTTTTCATATTTCTTAGGAGTCACACTGTGAAGAAATAAACATCATAACTTATACAGTTGACAAAATATATGCATTTTTAAAAATAAAGTCCAGACGCTTTTGCCCTCATGACATTCACATACCAATACTTCAAATAATAATGTCATATTTATTGATATTATACCCACAGCAATGCTACACAAGCATTTGTGTTGTCTTAAACAGTTACCCTATATACTTGGAATCATTCAGTGCAAAAATAGGCATAATGAACATTAATAACTCATAAAGGACAAACTATTTATATTACTTCAAAAATGGCCCAAATGTATGGCAAATCTCAAAACAGTCATGCATTCTTCTTTGTATACTATCTTTGTTCTCGCTTGGATGCCCATATTAAGTGTATGTGTGATGGCCATGGTCAAAAGAACATCAACACACTCGCACGGCACCATGGGAGAGTTACACAAGACGGTTGCACGGAGCTAGCTTTGAGCTGCAAAAATTGGTCTGTCTTTTCAGTTTATTAAATGATTGAAATATGAGGATCCGTTTTGGATAGTAAACATCCCAGTCAGCCTCAGAAGGTTAAATAAGGTGTACGATAAACATTTATTACCTATGCTCATGTCTGTTCATGTTAACTAAGGTATTAATTGATGCATGATTTACCATTAGTTAATACCTTGACTAACTTTTCATTACAGTTAACTAATATGTCTAGTTAATGCAGTAATAAGGCATGACTAACTGTCAGTAATTAATCCAAGACTTGGAAGCCATGCTGAAGAAAGCCTTTTCACCCCCAGACCTCCTCAGCCGTTATTGTGCGTCAGATGACCAGATGAGATTTTACACTAAATTTCCATCAGAGACGTGTTTAAGATTGTCTGGGATTCCATTGCACCATCTGCATGTCAACCGGTCTATTTGAGTATAGCAAAGAATGAGAGTAAGTGAAGGCTCCACTAAAAACATCAGTCCCAGTCCCCCTTGCAGCATGCCATTAACTGATGAATTTATTTACTCTATGCAAATAGCTGTTGGCATGAAGGAGCAGGTAATTGCTGACATGTTCCTGATAAGTTTAACTACTGTAAGCCATGTGACCATCCCGTTGGCCCGTTCATTCTGGGGAAACTTTCTCTTTGGGTGAGTAGGGAGAATGTGAAATCCATCACCCCAGGACCATTCAAGCTGTACTGCCCCAATGTCCGTGCGATACTGGATTGCACTGAGATTCCTGTGGCGGCAGCCTCTTCAATGACCCTGCAATCAGAAACGTTCTTCCACTACAAAGACAGGACAACCTTGACGGGACTAATCTGAGTCGCTCCCCATAGTTTGTTCTGCTGTACAGTAGAAGCAGCTCTGACAACGAGATAAAAACGATCAGCAGAATCCTTCCCTTACTTGAGTCAGGTGATGAAAAGATGGCCAACAAAGGATTTATCATCAAAGATCTCCTTTCTGGTTTTGGGGCAAAACTCATCATTCCGCTCTTCAAGCGGTCAGCCCAATTTAGAAGAGAGGATATTGAGAAGACACAAGCCATCAAGATAGTGGTTGAAAGGGTAATAGGCAGAACTGAGTCCAATCACATCTGGGACTCGCATGTACCTCTCACTCTGATGGTAAGGGCCATCTTAAAAAATGGCCAGATTTTCTTCCGAGGTCTCAAATATCATTTAGTCAGGAGGATAACCACGGGGGTAAGTCAGCCTCTACAATGTGTACCTATTATGGAGCCATTTTGTTTGTTTTAAGTGCTCAGATCAGCCAGAGCCAACCTGAACTGGGCCATCAGAATAGCAAAGCATGCCTATTGTCAGAAATCCATGGATTCTTTCACAACCTGACAAACACCAGATGCATGTGGCAAGGCATCCACACCATCATAGACTACAAGGCTGCTCCTGTACCCTGTGGGGACAACACAGACTTTCCCAACACACTCAACAACTACTTTGGTTGGTTTGAGGCACTCGACAACACTCTTGTGAGGAAATCCATACCTCCCCCAGATGAACAGGCACTCAGACTTGAGACAGCTGATGTCCGGAGGACATTAAGACGACTAAATGAACAAAAAGCAATGGGCCCTGATAATATACAAGGACGGGTGCTCAAAGTCTGTGCTGACCTAGGCTGAAGTTAAGTTGATATAATGATAATAAGATGAATGGTGTCTTGAAATTGAAATGGTTAAAATCTTGTATTAATAACAGGCAGTGCTGTAACCATGTTCAAGTGATAATTGTTCCATAAACACCATGTAAAATCCAACTCAAACCATGAATCAAAATTTGATTTTAACATTTAATCGGCACAGTCTCGCCGTCACATTGTCCGCTGCGGAGCACAGGAGGATGAGATGGCCCGACTCCATAGAATACATGAGAGCATACCCTGCCAGAATACAATGCAAATAATAGTGTGCATTTACAATCAAATGTAAAAGTCTGAAAATACAGCCGTCAAGCTCTCGCACATTCATTACACTTAATGTCCTTGCCATCGGTTTAATACTAGTGAAAAAAAAACCTGCATGAAGAAAAGTGTGTTTGCTTTTTACACTTTAGTCTTCAAATTGTATCTCTGGTTGGTGGATATAGGTGATGCTGTGCTTTTGGCAAGGTGTTAACGATCACAAATTGTTGTGTACCAAATTATGCATAATGCTGCATGATGGCTCTGCTGGAACTGCAGCAGGACTAACCCCAATTGGAAGAATCAGGAAAGAAAAAGACTTCAGGGACCATGACAATGACTGGCTAATATGCCATACCTGTATACGCTGCGCTCTTGGATCTATGTACTGAATTGAATCCAGCAGTGCGGGCAATGTGCCAGAACCATCCAAATACAGGTCCTCGCAACTATTGGGGAAACCTGCTGTTTACAGCTAAGTGTTTTTATAGAAATATAATCTTCAACTTTATCGCTAAAACTTGTTTGGATAAAATATAGTTCAGGTTGCATTTTATCATATACATGTACCTGTAGGTCTAGTATGTATATCAAAGCTGTCCCTGAGTACTGTAATGCAGGTTTACCTACCACTGTGCGAGAACAGGCCCAAATTATAATTTGATTAACAATTCAGAGTGTCTGAGTTTTTTTGCTTTTTCTCCGCCAGTCATTATGATTAGGCATGATTTGGGGTCACGAAAGAACAACTGCCAGAATCATTAACATACTTATCAGCCTTCACAAGGTGCTTTGCATTTATTATTTATGGTTAAAATTGGGCGTGTACAGGGCGGGATAGAAGGCTGTTTGAAGTACGCACATTTGTCGGTAAAGTGTGATTTATAAAGGGAACATTGCTTATGACATATGCATACCCTATTTTTGACTTTTGGGCAAATGTACACTCTTAGTTAGGATACTACGCACAGTTTTATAAATGAGACCCCAGGTCTCTCGAGTCTACTGCATCCTCATTCATTTCCCTCCTTCTCTTCCTCCTGTTCCAGCAAATTTCAGCAAAGATTTATCTCATGCACACAACAGTTTAGACTAGCCTACTTAACCCCATTGCATTTGTTGTTTTCCAGTTTGACCGTAAAGGATGTAACCTGGTTTAATTTGTGCAGCCTTATTAATGTGATATGGGTGAGTTAGTGGATTTTGTAACATTATCTAATTAAATACAAATGATCAATCTCCAAGCAAGCACTGTGTAGCCTAGTGTGTTGTAACGTAACACCACCAAAAGCTGTAAACTTAACGCATTTAAATGTGCCAACACATTATATTAAAGGCTGTGTTGCAAGGTTCATTTTCCAAAAAATGTGCGAAAAATGCTTGTTGGTAATACATGTTTTGATCAAATGTTATCTGTTGTGTATCTTTCTGTTGGGGTTGTGTAGATTTCTGTTTCCTGTATTTCCCTATTGCTTCTTTCTTTCTGCACTGTGGGTTTTTGTTTCCTGTTTGTGTATGATTAAGAGATTATTGTGCATGTTTCTGTTCAGTTATTTGTTCTGTTTACTGTTTCATGTCCTCGTCCGTGTTTCCTCCCTTGTCTTGTCTAGTTGGACGTCCTGTCTTGTGCATTCCAGTAAGTGTCTTCTTTCCAGTAAGTTTGTTCTGTTTCCTGTTTTGTTTTGACGTTTCGGTTTTTGTTCCTTGTCTTGTCTAGTTTTACTTCCTGTGTTTTCCCTCCTGTCTGATTGTTCTGCCCCGCCCTGATGTGTTTCACCTGTTGTATCACCTGTTCCGTGTTTGCTCAGAACCTCTTAGCCTCTGTTCCCGTTGTTTTTTGTCTTGTGTTTGTAGCCTGTCCTTGCGTCAGCTTGTTTTCCCTGCGTTCTCTGTACATTAATCTAATTATTCTGCTTTTTTCCTTTTGTTTTCTGGACTTGGTTTTTGCCTGCCTCAGCTTGGATTCCTTGTGTTAATTTCGAATTTTTTGAATTAATAAATCTTCAAGCAAAGGCAATTTTGCCTGCTCTCTGCATTGGGGTCCACTATTCCCTGCATACCATAACAGTTATCCATTGTATTTGATGTTGTTGGGTATCACTGAACAGAATATATTACGAAAAAGAAGACAGTATTTTACAGCGGTGTTATGTCTCGCAGGTTTAAATGAAGTCACTGATATCTAGTCTTGTTGTGCACTTCCTGTTGTATTTTGTATTCACTTTCCCTGTTTCCTCCCTTTGTGTGAATTTCCTACCACTGTGATTGTCTACCCGGTCTGCGTTTGGCAACCCCAGAAAAGTTTTCAGGGGAGTTAGGTGACTGTAGAACTTTCCTATTCCAGTGTGACCTGGGGCCTGTTGCACGAAACTAGGATAAGGGATTAAGCCGGGATATTCAAGTTATCCTGGATGAATTTAGCTTGGACTCGGTTGCACAAAACCAGATTGAATTAAGCCCAGCCAAGTAACCATGGAGATTTATTCTTTGCGGCTAGCATGGTCCAGAGCAGGCTAACAGCCAGGCTAAGATTAATCCTGGAGTCTCATGTGTCAAATCAGCTGCGGCTCTGATCCGAAATAAACGTGTTTAACAGTTGTTCCGTTGTCTTTTGCATGTGTTCTGCTTTATTTTTATTAATATGCATTAGCCTACTTGTCAATATTGTCGCGAGTTGGATTTTAACCCTACTACAGTTGTTTAGATGGTTAGAAATAGTTGCATTGGCACCCTGATGCGGAGTGGGACTTTTCCCAGTGGGACGGTAGTGTGTAGAGGCTGTCTGGCGTGCGGCCACTGCCCGGCCGCTGCTGCCTGGTGGCCGCTAAACGGTGGCCGGTGCCTGCCAGCAAACCTAGGAGTCGCGTCCGTCTCCACTCTCTCTGTAAAAGTAGAGATGAGCAGCGCAGCGTCCGTGGTCTCAGCTTCAGGTTATAGGGCGCGCTCCGAAGATCAAGTGTGACGATATTAATGTAGCGATATTCCCAGATGATGTTAATGGCAGACTGGTCAGAGACCAATACATTCATGATTTCATTTTCTTGTTGCTTGTCTTCTCTAATAAAGGGTATTTTGTATATTACTCCTTAATAAGTGGGCCTAATGATTTTTTTTTATTATAGCTTACATTGGTTTCATAACCTTCACAATTAGTCTAACATCAACGGAGTAATAACGTGGCCAATATACAGTACGTATGTAGTGGAGTTTACATTCAGCACACCGGGAACACCACAATGCTTATTAATCTTTTTATTTTGGTGCTGTCACTTGTCAGAAGAATGACTATGTTGGGCTTATTTTCTTCGTTTGATAAGAGCCGTATTTCCCTTTTTGCATATTCTTCCCCTCCTCGTTACTTTCCATTAGAAGCTGCTGCTCATTGGGTGAAACATATGGCACATGCGTCTTCTCAATTCTGCATCAGTAAATCTGTGATCGATTCGGTCTATTTGAGAAAGCCGTGAACGTGCACTTATCCCAGCTATCTACACCTGGCTTGACATAGCTTCACCTGTTCATCCTGGCTCGACAAACGTGCAACCGATTAAGCCACGATGAGCAAATCGCACTAAGTCAAACTGCGCATATTCACTTATCCTGGATATCT
Organism: Etheostoma cragini; assembly: GCF_013103735.1. Lineage (NCBI taxonomy): Eukaryota > Metazoa > Chordata > Actinopteri > Perciformes > Percidae > Etheostoma > Etheostoma cragini. Next base: position 17,781,256 of record NC_048424.1, read on the forward strand.
TTATTCTACTTTCGTGCAACAGACCCCTGAACTTTAGGCATAACCCAGAACAGGCTAAAGTGGCGTTCAATGTGTCCATATGAGAAAACGGGGTAAATATGCATGTTGCTTGCACAGTAATAGAGGTTTTCACCGACGTCAATTTCTGTTTCATTTCATTTCAAAGAGCCCAAGTTTGCTATCTGAGCTTTGCTAGCTTTCCTTCTGGCACTTCTCTCCCTGGTTTTGAATAACTTTGGAAGTCGACAATATTCCAAATGTTTTACTTGGTTTGACTTAAAACATGGCAATAATAACAATTTTCCTTGATGATGTTCGGGATCTACTTTGGTACCTGTGCACTGCTGTGCAATGCCGAGTATCTCCAATATGGCGACCTCCGGTCTGATGACGCATTGTGAAAACCCTCTAAAATGTTTCTGCCAGAGGTAGCTCACGCTTGGAGCAGCTGCTTCATCTGCTGGGTGCACATTTCTGTCTGGTTCTTTTCAACTCTTGTGAGGCGACTTCTTCGTCTGTATTCTCGGGTTCTAATAAATAAGGACGACCATCAAACTCAAAAGGCTCTTTCCTGTGTTGTATATCTGCTTTATTACTCCAAGCTTCTTCCCTTGTGAGTCCCCTCTTCACACACACAACCATCAAACTCAAAAGGCTCTGCTATATTCTCGTAGTTATGTTACTAATCACAATTTGTTGCCACGAAGGCATGGAAGACACATACCACACCACTGGGAGCTTGTGGGATTGCTGCCAGCTGCGAGAAACATATAAAGAAGTGCAGAAAATGATAGGCTGCTCAGCCAAAATGATTTAAAATGCGTTGAAATGGCATCCAAAGCCTAAACGACATAGGAAAAAAACGGTCAACTACATTTGGAAGGGATCAAAGGATAGCATAAATGTTAAAGGCTGAATCAATAATCAGCTCCAGGAAAATCAAAGAAGACTTAGGCTGAATCCCATTCCTTCGTCTTACCCCTAGCCCTTGCCCCTTCCCCTAGTTTCTGCGCGTTCACGCGGGACCTAGTGCTGTCCCAATTGTTATGGGTAGGGGATAGACCAAGGGGTGTATAGCCCTAGAAACCTAGTGTGGACGCAACCTCACTTGTATGCACACAAGAAGTGTGTGGCTGCCGCATCCATAGACATATAAAGAGTAGACGCCGCATCGACAGCTACGGCCTATTGGCGCTGACGAGCCGTGGGGCCGCCATCTTGGACCGGTAAAGTTTACAGGCAGCTCCACAAAATAAACTAAATATTGCATACTTATTGCACCTTTCGATATATTTGATAAATGACCAGTTGTCTCAGCTCTTATTACATAAGTATTTGGACAGATCCATCTCTTTTATGTTGTGTTGGCGCTTGAAAAGGCTATAAAATATATATATATATATATATATATATATATATATATATATATATATATATATATGTACTTGCGAAACTTAACTTATGTAGCAATTTTCAAAACACAGATACAAAATGCTTTACAGAACCCAGAGTTAAAGAGATAAGATCTTCTGGCATCTTGTATCTTCTGCTGCTAAGTAACGATTATGACTGGTCCAAGATGGCGGCTGGATTTCTCGCGCTCAGCTACATTTTCATAAATGTAAGTACTTTCGACTTAAACAATTGATTTAAAAGTTACGACAGTCTTGTTTTGTGGTCTATAAAGTCCTGTGCATATACACTCACCGGCCACTTTATTAGGTACACCTGTCCAACTGCTCGTTAACACTTAATTTCTAAGCAGCCAAT